>NC_135168.1:7414630-7469630 GCF_041146795.1 Maylandia zebra | reverse complement strand
GCATCAGGAGTGAAAAGAGGGGAGAAGAAAGCAGAGCATCATGGGAAGTCCACCAACAGCCTGAGCCTATAGCAGCATAACTAAGGGATGGTTCAGGGTCACCTGATCCAGCTCGAACTATAAGCTTTATCAAAAAGGAAAGTTTGAAGCTGATCTTCAAAGTAGAGAGGGTGTCTGTCTCCTGAACTCAAACTGGGAGCTGCTTCCACATCCAGTCCAACATAGCCAGGCTTTCTTTGCTGCTTTGACAAAACCTCAAATCCCAGTCAGAGATGATGAGCATCATCACAGTGATGATCATTTCTCTGTAACCCAGGCTTTCTGCTTCAGGATCTGTGCACGCTCACAGAACAAGGAGACCTTTAAACATCATTTCACTAACTGGATGGACTGAGCTCAGCCTACAGATGAACTGGTGCCAGAGATCATAAAGAACATCAAACAGTCAAATTCAACACTTTTAATGGAAATATGAGATTAATGCTGCAGACAATCATGAACCTGCTGAATTCATGAACATCAAGAATGCAGCGAGTGGTAAAATAAAGATTTGACCTCAGTGTGCTCAGTGTTCCTGTCTATTCCTAACATATTCCTAACATGATAGCTGCACTTTAGAGCTCTAAAACTGGAACTGACACATGTTTAAACTCTACATGTTACTCAGTACATTCAGTTCTGACACTCGCCCACAGTCCAACAAAGGAAACATGGAGATCACATCAGTTTGTCACCAAAGTCTAATTATTAGGGCAACTTAACCTGTTATAATCTCGTTAACTCATTAACTGATTAACGTCAGCAATTATTTTAATCACAGTTTTTAAAATCATGATTATTGTGAAAGTGCTCACTGGCTCTGAATATAAAAGCCATGGGTCACAGGAGGGATGTTGATCAGTGCTGGCTTGAAATGGGCGTCATTATGCGTCTCAGCCAATGGGAGCATTGAGGGTGGGCCTAATACTACTGCAGCGCTCACATGACCCAGGACAGAAAGAAAGGGGCGGGGACAGAAACATGGAGACAGGTACAGATCTTTGACATGTTCATTTTAAACTGTTCCAGGAGGCAGTGTTGATACAACTAAAGTTATCTGTTGTTGAAGAAGTCGGTCTGAGGAACGTTCTTAGGATCAACAAATGACGGCATGTATGAGCCTCAAGACGCAGCATCACAAGAAGAACACATGAGCTGTAGAAAAAGGAGAGACTACGAAAGCCACGGCGTTACAACATGAACCAGCTGTTGGTCTCTCTGGAGACTACTGGGCGTGGCTGGGTAACCATGGTTACCTGGGAGTTACAGAAACGTGCAGAACATGTGATTCATGTTGCACAGCAGTGGGACATTTGAAATAAAGTCAGCACACTCAGTACAGATAGTGCATCAAATACGATGCTGCTGCCAGACGTCTGCCTTTGAACACGTCCCTGCATCGCGCACAACACCAAGGTTGCCATGGCGATCACAGCTGACAGGGACAAAGCGCACAGCTGGAAGCCTGCAGGTATATTTAACATGATGTATTTCTCAGTGTCCTGTCTGTGTGTGAGAGACAAACAGCCTCTGTATGTGTGTGTAAATACAGCATGAATATGTAGAGGACATGTTTGTGGATATAAGTAAATGAAAGCTCTGCGTCATTCGAATCTTCTTGTTTCTGTTGCAGGTCTGTGACTGAACTTCTGGGAGGAGAAACGTTGGTTTCATGCTCTGTGATTCTGTGTTTTGTCATCTCTCTCAGGTGATGCAGAGCTCAGATGATGACCCCGCCTACGTGGTCAAATTCAAGTCTACATTCAGAACAGACCTTGAGACACGCAAGCAAAATGCCAACATTGTATATGTGAAAACTGCTGCTGGAGCCAGACTCAAGGAGCTCAAGTGTTTACCCAGATCTTACTGAACTCACTGAAGGAACAGAGGGTTGTTGGAGGGAAACCTGTGGAAGCAACAACATCCTAGCCACCAGAGAAGAAGTTGGCCCTGTTGGTGCTTCATCAGAGTGTGAACAGGAGGAAGACTCAGCTGAGAACAGTGTGGTGGATACAGAGCAGAGCCCACCATCAGTACAGAGGCCTGTCCATTAGAGTGCTGCTCCAACATGCAGCACATGTACTTGGCCACAGCTGCAACATCTGTACCTGTGAAAGCTTCTTCTCTGTTGCTGCTCATATTGTGCAGAAGAAGAGAGTTTCTTTATCATCAGAAAATGTCAATGAGCTTGTGAGTCTTAGCAGCTGGCTCGGTGCAGAGGAGGAAGAACATGTCAGTCAGAGGAAGATAAATGCAGTTCATGTTGTCAACTCAACCTGGACTGTTGAAAGAGTTTTTCTTTGTCTGGTTTCTGACTGAGATTCTCCAAAGGAAATCCAGCACAAACACACACTTCACACACTCAAAGTCCTGCACAGTAAATGAGCTGATGAGCGTTTGTGCTGCTGCCTGATAACAGAACAATAGTTCTGCTGCTTCCTGTTCTGCAAACACACATTTATAAATGTTCACTTGCTGTTGATCAAAGGTATGTTGGTGGCTCTGGACGCTGAGGGAACTTTGTAAAAAACTAGATCAAATGTTAACGTCCTGGCAGAGGCAAAGAACTTTGATTTGATATTTGATTAGATTCATGTTTCAGCTCAGACTGACAGAAATATTTGAACTGCTGCTGTGTTAAAGGGAACACTGCTGTTAGAAAGCACCTGATCTGTTTCTGCACACTGAATGTTGCACTTCTCATACTGCAGTACTATTAAAATAAGTACACAATGCACTACTTTTGAACTCATGATTGAATGTTGCTGTAACAAAGCCATTAATGTGATTCAAAGTGTTCATGGTTTCCCAGCACAACAAATGATTGCACAAGTGTGACTGATCCACTTTCTAATGTGTGTGTAGCCCACACTGTGTGTCACTGTGTCACAGGTGAGTCTGTGTGTCCAGGTTCTATGAGGACAACAGGATATAGTGACTGAGTCCAGCAGCTTAAAGTCTGACTCCATCCTCCATTTAAATAACTCACAGCAACAACTGAATAGCTTTGCCTTTGTGTAGCTGACACTTCATTTTAATGTCCTTCTATTCTGGTTCATCTGGTCTCAGTTTCTATAAGCACACAGGTTTCATCAGGGACTCTATGACCTCAGTGATCTTTGCTGGGCCTTAATGCTCTGAACAAAGCTGCACATCACAAGACTAAATAGAAATGAATCAGTCTTTCATTCTCACTGCTGTTTGACTTCAGCTCTCAATGTCCCACCATAACCCATGGAAAGAATTACTGTCCATCCAGGCTGCTGAACATGAAGCTGAAGAAGGTGGAGTATTGTGAGGGCTGATGGAGATGATGATGAGGAATCCAGGAGCAGTGGGTGGATGGCAGCATCAGCATGAAGGATCAGTGTGAGAACACATCATCATCCACAAAGGAAACCAGTCTGAGTGTCTGACGCTCTTGTTAGAAAGACGCAGTCCCAGCAGTTAGCTTGTCTGCTAGTTAGCTGAGAGCTAGCTCACTTGTACATTGAATACCAAACTGTGTAAACCAGGGGTGTCAAACATATGGCCCGTGGGCCAAATACAGCCCTTGAGATAATTTCATATGTCAAATATTGATGAATTTTCAGGCTTGCTGATAATCAATGTGAGCACGGCTGAGGTTTTATTCTGATGAGCAAACCATGTGGCCAAACACTTTAAGAGACAGACTGGGATCATACCATTATGTGAAAGAGGACGGAAATGTCCCATAGACAGCAAGGGTAGTGGTAGAGACCAGTACACAGAGAAATGGGAGCTGTACTGAAATGCAAGCGTGTCAGGAAAGAGTGAAAAGGCAAAATGAGCAGCATCTGGCTGCATTTCAGTGATATTGGAGACCACAAAGCTGAGTGCAACATTTATACAGGAGATATACAGGAGACGCTGAGAGCAGAACCGATAAAATTAGGAGCTGGCTAAAGTGAGACCCATTTTTATTTCCACCCATTTTCCACTGTGGAGGACAAAAGGTTTCAAACTGGTCTAGGTCTTAAACCTCACGTGTTCTTCCTAATAGCAGTAAATGGATAAAAATAAGGCTTTTATGAAAACACTGAATAAAACTTGCTGCCTTTAAAAAGAGTAAATGTACAGTTCAGTATTGAACACTACATAAAATAAACTATATATAAAGTTTGTCTGAATGGCAGAGATGCAGAAATATGTGCATGTAGCACAGAGCCACGGCTCAGTGTCTGAATGAGTCTCACAGACCTGAATGTGCTGTTGAAGCCATTTATAATTATAACGTAATTCTTTACTCGTTTGATCTGCTCCTTACCACAAGCCACCAGACGTAGAAGGTTTTGGACTTTTAACTATATTTTCTGAAGTTTTACAACTTTTCTTACTGTTAAAAACCTCGTTATGGCCATTCATGCTGTACAAAGTAATTAGACATGTGTGGTATCTACAGAAACGTCAGGATCTCAGCTAAAAGTTCACAAAACCATCTCAACAACCACCAAACAGCTGAAACAGCAGGTGAACAGATCACACAAAAAAGATGTAAACACAAATCCCCCTGATCATCTGTTTTTTAAACATGAAGTGTAGTTTTGGACGTTCATTTACTGCTGGTTCAGTGAATTTTGGTTGGACAGTGATGAAACCTGCAGCCTCAGAATCTGTGAGAAGTCTGCTTTCAGCTCGCAACTGCATTGTTGTGTTGTGTGGATTCACCTCTGCAAACTCATCACTGTTTCACCATCATGTTTCTACTTAGACAATAACAAAGGAAGCAGTTCCCAGGAACTACTTCCTGTCTTGTTAACATAAGAGTACGTTGCCCTTCAAAACACCTCCACTTCTCCTCTTATTAGAGGACTGCCTTATTATTAATCTGCTAATTCTGTCAGTTGATGAAAGAAAAATGCTTGATCTCACCTGAGAGTTTCCAGTGTACAGTGTGGACTCTTCAGTCCTTCAGACAGAAGCTTCACGCCTGAATCCTTCAGGTTAATGTTACTCAGGTCCAGCTGTCTCAGATTAGAGGTCTGAGAGCTGAGACCTGAGGCCAGAGCTTCACAGCTTCTCTCTGACAGGTCACAGTGACTCAGTCTGAAAAATAACAGATAAACAATTACAAAAATAAAACACTTATGTTGAAGTGTAATGAGATACTATTATATTTAGCAATATTTCATCTTGTTTTGTCAGGAAACTGAGCACTGATGCAGAGCAACATGTGGAGAGAATCAGAGGAGAAGAAGTGAAGAGAGAACAGCAGTGAAACAACACTGAATTGTTCAGTGTGCTTTTGATATCAACAGAATGTGTCAAACTTCTTTATTTTGTATTTGTTTTAGTAGAATTGATGATTATCACTTAGATAACAACCACAGGCCAGGTCTAAATTGCACTTTGGTGACAGTTACACCCAGAAATATTTCAGAAACGTGGACAATTTGTGCTCCATTGTATTCAGTATTGAACAAACTAAGTACCGATGACCACTTAATATTTTTGATATTTTATTTGAGTTGTTCCACCTGATCTGTGTTAACTAGAATAAACATTTAAAAGCTAAAGCTATGATCACATATGTACTTACAGAGCTTTGTTGGAGGCTTTGACCACTGGCAGCAGCCTCAGAAGAGCCTCCTCTGAAGCAGAGTATTTCTTCAGGTCAAACACATCCAGATCTTCTTCTGATGACAGTAAGATGAAGACCAGAGCTGACCACTGAGCAGGAGACAGTTTATCTGTGGAGAGACGTCCTGATCTGAGGGACTGTTGGATCTCCTCCACTAGAGAACGATCATTCAGTTCATTCAGACAGTGGATCAGATTGATGCTTTTCTCTGCAGACAGATTCTCACTGAGCTTCTTCTTGATGTACTGAACTGTTTCCTGATTGGTCTGCCAGTTACTTCCTGTCTGTGTCAGCAGACCTCGTAGGAGACTCTGATTGGTCTGCAGTGAAAGACCCAGGAGGAAGCGGAGGAACAAGTCCAGGTGTCCATTTGGACTCTGTAAGGCCTTGTTCACAGCACTCTGGTGGAGAGATTGAAGTTTTAGTTTGTTAAATAATTTAGATTTCTTGGAGGTTGTTTGTTGTTGTTCCAGCAGATTGAGTCCAGAGTTGATGAAGGTCAGATGGACATGAAGAGCAGCCAGAAACTCCTGAACACTCAGATGGATGAAGCAGAACACCTTGTCCTGGTACAGTCCTCTCTCCTCTTTAAAGATCTGTGTGAACACTCCTGAGTACACTGAGGCTGCTCTGATATCGATGCCACACTCTGTCAGGTCTGATTCATAGAAGATCAGGTTTCCTTTCTGCAGCTGATCAAAAGCCAGTTTTCCCAGAGACTCCATCATCTTCCTGTTCTTTTTATTCCAGTGTGGATCTGTCTCAGCTCCTCCATCATACTTGACCTTCTTCACTTTGGCCTGAACCACCAGGAAGTGGATGTACATCTCAGTCAGGGTGTTGGGCAGCTGTCCTCCCTCTCTGGTTTCCAGCACATCCTCCAGAACTGTAGCAGTGATCCAGCAGAAGACTGGGATGTGACACATGATGTGGAGGCTTCGTGATGTCTTGATGTGGGAGATGATGCTGCTGGCCTGCTTCTTATCTCTGAATCTCTTCCTGAAGTACTCCTCCTTCTGTGGGTCAGTGAACCCTCTGACCTCTGTCACCATGCCAACACAGTCAGGAGGGATCTGATTGGCTGCGGCAGGTCGTGTGGTTATCCAGAGGCGAGCAGAGGGAAGCAGTTTTCCCCTGATGAGGTTTATCAGCAGCACATCCACTGAGGTGGACTTTCTAGGGTCAGTTAGGATTGTAGTTTTGTGGAAGTCCAGAGGAAGTCGACACTCATCCAGACCATCAAAGATGAACACAACCTGGAAGTCTTCAAAGCTGCAGATTCCTGCTTCTTTGGTTTCAGTAAAGAAGCGATGAACAAGTCCCACCAAGCTGAACTTTTCCTCTTTCAGCACATTCAGCTCTCTGAAAGTGAATGGAAATATGAACTGGATGTCCTGGTTGGCTTTGTCTTCAGCCCAGTCCAGGCTGTATTTCTGTGTTAAGACTGTTTTCCCAATGCCAGCCACTCCCTTTGTCAGCACTGTTCTGATTGGTTCATCTCTTCCAGGTGAGGCTTTAAAGATGTCTTCTTGTCTGATGGTTGTTTCTGGTCTGTCTGGTTTCCTGGATGCTGTTTCAATCTGTCTGACCTCATGTTCATCATTGACCTCTGCAGTCCCTCCCTCTGTGATGTAGAGCTCTGTGTAGATCTGATTCAGGAGGGTTGGGCTTCCTGCTTTAGCGATGCCCTCAAACACACACTGGAACTTCTCCTTCAGCTTAGACTTAAGTTTACGATGACAAACAGCAGCTGGAAGTTCTGAATAATAATAATAAAAATACAACTTTAACAATCATATTTTACAAAATGCTGATGACAATTTCTGACCCACTGAGAAATGACTGAACACACTGGTGTCACAAGTGTCTCATTTATCCAGCAGCTTAAATCTTTAGATAAACCCTCTTACGTCTCTGCAGACGGTCAGCCAGCTCCTCCTGCTTCATTCTCCTCAGGAAGTCCACTGTGATCTTCACAAATGCCTCTCTGCTGTTTCTCCTCTGCTCATCATCCTCCCTCTGAAATTCCAAGCACTGGGGCTTATTTGGATTCAGAGCCTTCTGGATCTTCTTCAGCTCGTTCTTCACAAAAGTGATGATGTTGTCCTCCAGCAGCTGGAACAGAATACTTTATGAATGACCCACCACTCTGAACTTTAGTCCACACAACATCCACTTCTTTACGATCAAGGGGCATATCATCCGCGAACTCTTCACCAATTATAGGTTTGACTTTATCTGATTAACTGAGACTTTGTCCACAACTCCATGATCCCAAAAAGTTGATTCTGTTCATATGAATGCAGCGATTTCAGTGGGAGAAACATTTCACTGGTGTTCAGAGCTGAACTACCAACAGGTTGATGATCAAAGCCAGAAACTTGGAGATGTTTCAGGTGACTGAGTTGATCGTACAGACAACTGGTCTTAAAGGTTCACTCTGTTTACACATACAGATCAGTATTTAAGGTTTGACTCTCATCATCCACTGGGGCACAAACTGGGCGTCATCAGGACACTACAACACAGAACAAACACCATCCCCACAGACACAGCAGCCAGGGAAGCAGAAGAACTTCACATCAAGAAGGTCCTGAGTAAATGTGAACGCTGGTTTGAGGGCGGAGTCAAGGAGGCCATTTATGTGAAAAGGAAAGACCATCTCTGAATGGAGGAGGGGCCCAAGGGTACAACTGTCACCATCTTACATGCTGTGATTGCAGCCATTCCCCAGCTCTCTGTGAACTGGACTCATGACCATTGATCAACAACCATTGATCAATGGTCCTGACAATATGCGTACCAATGATCAATGAACTGACCTCCCAGCCCATTGTTCCTTCAGTGGGCTGGTTTCAGTCATACAAATGTCCTGTTTATGAGATTGAAACCTGCAGTCAGCTGAGACTGAAGAAGTCACCTGATGATGATGAAACGTTTCTCCCTCTGAAAACATCCAGATGAACAGAATCAAGCTTTTTGGGATTTACGTACCTGGATGATTGAGCATCAAGACACAACTCTGTGACTTTTCTCAGATGAATAAATCCTCTCCTCCAGCTTTGTTTACATCTACCAGCCCTGTGGCGCTGCCCAGGGAAATAATCTATGTGAGAGGTGGAAAGTCATACAGGTGTCTGCTCCTGCCTTCAGTTATTTTATCTACTGTGTGTCAACTGGCTGAACCTCCTCCAACTGTCTACTGTCTCCCTAAACTCAACAATGACTTCGTGATCTATCCATTCTCTGACCAAAGACATCCTGCTGCAGGAGGTTAACATAGCAGCCAATGATGATCCCACTCACTGTGAACAACACATTTGGACCTGATTTGCTGCTCTGGTTTACACGTGAACTTCCACTGCTGCTGTCACCAACTTGAGAGGCTCTACAGAAAAACTGGACTTGTCCATAAAAATCATAAACTACATTACAAGGACAGCACTGCTCAATCAACTCTAATTACTACTGACATGTTATCTATTCTAACTAAGGTACAGACACTCAAACTTGCTGCTTTCAGTGAGAAGTCAAATGTCTGAATATGAGCTGGAAGCTGCTGAGAGTCCTCCTCCTTCCCGTGGGGTTTACTTTCTCTACTACTTTCACTATAAACACGCCCCTTTCATGCACCTGCAGAGGGCCACCAGCAGATGGAGCTGTCTTAAACAAATCCACTTGGATAGTTAGCTGTAGATGACTTTATCAGTATGATTGTAGGACTTTGAGTTATTCTTCAGATTTATTTAAACTCTTATATTGTGCACAAGTGTTGAGCGACCCATAATTTCTCTGTACTTTTCATAAGAGCAGCCAGACTTTCAGCTGGTTTTTCTTTGCTCTGCAGGTTTTATGAAGGTGTGTCAAAGTTGTTCTTTGGACATTAGCTGCTTATTAAATCATTTTCAGTCCTCGTACAGAAACACTCTTCAAGCTAAATCCAAGTGTGTTAGACCAGAGTTAACCTGATAGATATGTGTGGGTGTGTAACTCTTAGAAGCTGATTGGCTGCTTTTTATGGGGGCTGGGTCTTTGGAAAGTGTTTTAGTAACACACCCTGAACTGCACACTTTAACAAACAACATGAGATTTTAACTGTAATGTAAAACTCATGTGATTCACTGTTATTAAGCACAAACACATCTATGGCCCTGTTTCCATTAGTAGCTGCTCAGATCGACTCACCACAGGTCGCCACGACTGGACTGGATCCACTGGTTTCCATTACAGTTGAGGACCACCTAATGTGGTCGTCTCAATACAGCCGAGTGTCAGCTCACATCATTAGTAAGTGCTAATGCTGCTAATTTCCATCATATTTGTCATTTATTGCTCAAAGTTATTGAAGAAACAGTTATTCAGCTTCATTCCCACTGATCTCGACTATAAACTGTTTCACTTTGGTTTCTGTTTAAAGCCTCGATGTTTAAAACGTTTCCCTGTGATCACATTTGCACCGTCTGATTTCAAAGTTTGTTTCTTTTGGTCATTTAGTCCACAGAGTCCTTGGTGTTCTGAAAGGGACCTATAAATAAATGCATTATTATTAATAATAAAGTAGTTGTTGTACATGTACAGACCATAAATATGGAGTCCAGCTGTGTTTGATGCTGCTGGGCAGACTGACCACTGGGAACCTCTGAGCTCTGCTGGTCCACTCTGTGGAGGAACCATGAAGGATCAGATCAACACAGGATAAAGATCCAGGAGTTTCTGCTCAAATAACTTCATCTGAATCAAGTCTGTCAAGTTTTAAACTCTCAGATTGTGAACATATCAGTAATTTTCAGTCTGTTTTCATGGACGTCCTTTCAGTGGTGATGTCAGGGATGATTTTGAAGAAGCTCATCAAACTGAACCATCAGCAGATCACTGCTCCAAAACCAGAACATGATCCGAGTCTCCCTCCACCACCAGAACACCAGCTTTACTAACGTGGTAGATCAGTGTAGTACAGATCAATAACTGATGAGTCATTTGATCAAAATCACTGAGTGCTTCACGTCTGACCCTCTGATGCTTCTGTAGACATTTTGCATATTTAATGAATGTCTGACAGTTTTACATTCATTCTATGAACACAGTGGAAATGTTGTGTTATAGTCTCCATGTTGTTTCCAGCATCATAAATTCTTAAGTTCAGAAAATTAGATTCTTTCTTCACAGCTGAAAAACAACAACATTTATTCTCTATTGAAATCTGCATCGTCCACTCCAAAGGTCACAATCTGAAGGTAACATCTGGTTTTGTTCCCTGTGGTTAACTCTGAGCATCAGTATGGTGGGATTTATCCACTACATCCACACCACTGTGGTTCAGTGTTGTCCTGATGGAGTAACAGCAGCCAGTATGATCCAGGCTTTAGCTGCTGGGTCTCTGTGTGACCTCTCAGACTGTTTAACAGATCAGACACAAAGAGAATCAGAGCAGCTCTGTTCTTTAAAGACAAACATGAACCCACTCAGGTCACACTTTCCCCACAGATATGAGCATCACTGTCCTCAAACAGCAAATGACCAAGTCGAACATTTGGATCTTTTCTCTTTCATTGTTTTCTTTTTAATGAATCTTTGTAACAATCTGAGGATGTTTCAGGTCATATTTATCCAGGAAACACAAACATGTAAAGGAGTCATCACAGCTCTCTGACCTCGTTGCTCCAGGTTCACCACTGAAGAGTGGAGGTCGACCTTTGGACCGGTCACTCCTCACAGACGGACAGCTGGACCCTGCAGACTGTGACCTCTGACCTCTGCAGACACAAACATGATTGAAGCAGCTGTGATCACACAGACTGCAGATAATGCAGCTGTTTCCTGTCAGTAACATCCTCTTAGATTAGAGTTCAGCTTTTTACAGGAAAACTGGACAAAACTGATTTTTGTTACAAACTCATTTTCATTTCCTCTCAGCTCACAAACACAGTCAGACAATCAACCAGAGTCAACACTGATTATAATGTCAGTGCAGAATTATTTCTGTTACTCAGTGAGTTCAGCTCTCTGACCTCGTTGCTCCAGGTTCACCACTGAAGTTTGGATTTCGATCTTTGGACCGGTCACTCCTCACAGACGGACAGCTGGACCCTGCAGACTCTGCTCTGTCCTCCTCTTCCTCCATCATCATCTTCAGTCAGTCTGAGAGGTAAACCACAAACACTCAGTGAGTTCACATTAACAGGAGGAACTGAGTTACAGTCGCTGACCTCTGACCTGTCATGTGACCATGAAACCAGGTCAATATGTCTGTAGGTTCAGTCATCCAGGTCATGTGATCTAAGGAGCTTGGAGAGAAAAGAGACGTCTTTAAGTTTCTGGAAGACGTTTCATCTGAGAAGCTTCTTCAGCTCTAAAACCAAACGGTGGAGAGTCCCAGATATTTAAACCTGAGAGGGAAAGAAAGCATGTCGCTGACCCACCACTGATGTTATTTCAAGGAGGAAACTGAGAGCCTTTGCACCAGGAGCACAAACATCAGCTCCAGCAATGATCCACTGATGTGTTTTTATTCCATGTATGAATGTTGTTATTGACAGAGATGACGTTTGTGTGTCAGTGATGCAGTGACTGTTGTTGTTACCTGTACAGGCTGGTTAGACTCTATGAAACAGATCATACAGATCTCTGCATGTTAGAAGAGACTATTAAAGGTCATGAATGAGACAAAGGCAGGGAGGCGTCCTTTACAGCTAAACAGCAGAGTGAGAGAACAGCCAGCACCTCTACATTTATCACATTATACAGCACATGTATGATACTGACAGGGATGAGAAGAATTTAGTGATTCTGATCCCATCATTGATATTACTTATTGATTCTCAGTAGCTCTGCTCTGACAGTCACCACCATCACTGAGCAGCATATCAAAGACATTTGTGCACATTAACTGCATGTTGTGGCTCAAATGTTTGTGCATGTTGGAGGCATTTCCTCTTTGTTGTGATCAGTGTTGGTCATTACTCAAAACAGTCATTATTACACATATTACACAGAACACTTTGATTAAAAGTAATGGAGTACGTTACTTCATTACTCCTCATAACATTACTTTGATGTTAAAATGAACAAATGAGCATGTAACAACATAAAGCTGAGGTACAGCCCCACACACCAACACAGATCCTGATGAGGTCACGTGATGTTTCTCTGAGTGTTTATGAACACAAATCAAAGATGAAACAGCACAAAGACTATGGGCTCAAAATGTGGTCATAAATATTTTGTATGTGTAAAAAAGATTTGTGTGTGGACTTAGAAAAAAACCCCTGCAAGTTACAAGTACGGATTTTGACCCTATTTTTCTTCCTTTCATCTGATTGGTCAATGTCATGTCAATCACAAATGTAACAATCCAATCAGAGAACAGATGGGTTTGGCTGTCGAGGGGCGCTTTTTTTGAACTGCAGGTCCTTGAAGGGAATAAATGCCCTTTTACATGCCAACCCAGCGTTTTCCTTCATCACCACGAAGGAAAACAGTCTGTGGTCGTCCGAGTTTGGTGATTTTTATGTCACAGGTCTACGTGTTTAATACAGGGACTTCCACAGCCTTTTCAACAGCGCTGCGGACCGCGGGGTGGGGGCGGGCAGTGTTTTTGAAATGACAGTCTTCATTACAAAGCTTTCTTCGTTATGAATTAGCATACATGTTTTTATTGAACATTTGAAGAACCAGCAAAAAAAACAAAGTCTTGTAGAGGACATAAAGTCAGAGATAGAAAAGACAAGGAGCAGGTGCATCTAGTACAGGTAGAGCTGCTGCAAAAACCCACAGAGCCCAGCAGCCAGCAACAAATTCTGGATCCTTTGCTTTTAGTTAGCAGTTAGCATTAGCAGCACATCCTGCGTCTGATGTGAAAGGACCTTTATGCTGCGCACTGTGACTCACAGTAATGGTCCTGGGTCAGCCCTGACTTTGTGTTAAACTAATCCTAAAGTAATAATGGTGTTTCTAACCACTGATATAGCACAACTTTTTCCTTTCAACAGCTACTGAAAGTTAGGGGACCTAGCTGCTATCGGATATTTATATAGAGATCCTCCAGCTTCAAACGGTATCACCCTTCAAGGACCTGCAGTTCAAAAAAAGCACCCCTCCGACAGCCAAACCCATCTGTTCTCTGATTGGATTGTTACATTTGTGATTGACATGACATTGACCAATCAGATGAAGGGAAGAAAAATAGGGTCAAAATCCGTACTTGTAACTTGCAGGGTTTTTTTTCTAAATCCACACACAAATCTTTTTTACACACACAAATCTTTTTTACGCACACACAAATTATTTTTACACATACAAATCTTTTTTACGCACACACAAATCTTTTTTACACATACAAATCTTTTTTACAAGTACAAAATATTTATGACCACATTTTGAGCCCATACAAGACACTTCAAAGTGATTCTACTGTAGAAACATGAACAGGTAGAAACCTGCAGCCTGACTGCTCATCACTTTGTTACCTGTTCAAGTTCAGCAGCAGCAGCTCACTTTATCATTGTGAAAACAAAAATGTCAAAAACCATTGCTATTCTCTATAAAACAAAGCTGAACAAAAAATCATTACACACACTTTATTGTACTCTGTTGCTTCCATATATGACTTACTGTCTGGAGATATGGGCTAATGCATATAAAACGAACACTCTTCATCTTTTCAAGTTACAAAAAAGAGCTATAAAAAACCAACTAACATTTTGTTTATTAACCTGAATACCCTGAAATTTTATGATTTAGTTGAATATAAAATGGCACAGATAATGTATAAAGCACAAAATAACTTGCTTTGCCCCAGTACTCAGAAGCTGTTCAAAGTCAGAGAGAGTCAATATGACTTAAGGGGAAGAGATTTCTTTAAAAAAAAACAAGATGAGGACAAATATAAAGCAGAGATGTGTTTCTGTTAGAGGAGTTAACCTGTGGAATAGTTCTGACAGGGATTTAAAAAGGTGTAGTTCATTTTCCTTGTTTAAAAACATGTTTAAGCTTATGTTGTTTAGCTTAGCTTTAGCTTAGCGTTAGCATGCTGTGTGCTAGCTCAGCGTCAGAGCTCTGCAGGTGTCTCGTGTGTAAATATTAATCACAGTGACAGTAAAGGAGGTAAAGGGCTGTGACGTCATCACGTACGCTGCGTCCTCTGTGGGCTCTGAGTGAACTCAAAGTACAAACTACAAGTACACAAACACGAACGTAGCTCAGAGTGGCGGACACACTCGGCCTCGTTGGTCCAGCTGTGAGTCCGTTACCGTGAACTATGGAGCGGCAGATTTGTGCTGAACTAAGCTGCACACAGCTGATGTTAGCCAGGAAACATTACACACTGACTTTAATGGAGAGACCGGAAATACAAACACACACAGTTTGTTGTGTGAAGAAATCAAACACGAGCTGAACAAACAGTAAAGTTCCTAAAGACAAACTGTTAAAGGAGGAAACAAAGCAAACTTACAGTTTCTTCACACACCAACAACAAGCTCCACTCCACACCTGGACACTAAACACGGACACACAGGTGAGCTGCTTCCTGGAAGGAGGCGGGGCTCCACCTGAAACTCAGCACAGGTGGGAGGGGCTCAGCTCTGTGTGTGCTGATGTGTTAACTTTAAAAATATGCCGTCTGACTGCTCAGACTGAGTCAGAGTAAAGTTCACATGCTGACGTGTGGAGACATGAAACCTTGTTGTAGCTGCAGGTGTGAACACACTGATCCCAGATCAGCTCTGCTGTGTTTGTAACATGAACATTTCTGCTGCAAAGCTTCAAATGTTCAGCATGTTTCTCTGTTTCCAGTCTATAGATCCAGTCACACTTTCTACCTTCACCTGTGCAGTAAAGACTGAGAGCAGAGCTGAAACCAAGCGTCCAATCAGTGAGGAGCATCAACACCTGAGCTTCATTCAGACTCTGTTATTGAAGATGTTGTTGGTACAAAGTTCATCTGCTGCTCACATGAATCCATGAAAGATTTATTTCACTGAATGTTTCTTCAAAGCTCGTTTCAACCTGTTGAAGTCATGAATGAAAGTGCAGACTGAGAGTGGATCACATGATGTTTGAGGTGTGTCATGTGACATGTTCAGTATTGTCACACATGTCTAGATTGTCCCTGATATCATAACTGCTCAAACACTGATGATTATATTTGAAGAATTATTCCTGATGGCAGCAAAGTTTGAATGGAGCTCTCTGTCTGTGCTGATTTGTCGCCCTCTGGAGGTCAAAGCACAAACCTACAGGGCAGCTGGGGAACAGCAGGGATCTGAAATCATACGAGATGTTAGTGAGAAGTTAGAACAAACGGACTTAAGATGGCTCGAAGTGATCAAAGTTGATCTAAAACAGAAGATAAATCCAAAGCAGCATCAGATGAATGTTACCATTTCCAGTTACGGTGCCCTTCATCTAATATGGAAATGTGTTGTTGTTTTTTTGCCGTGTTGTTGTTCTTCCTATTGTGTTTAGGCCAGAGATGCTCTTCAAACAGCTGACAGACATGACCACATTACAAGAACATGGTGTGAGTCCGATTTGATATTCCAGTCAACGCTGAGAGACCTTAACCAGGAAGTCAGAGGTCAGCTGATGCTGCGAGCAGGAAGTGAACCAAGGGAAAGGTCCACTCTACTCAATCTCAAAGAAAATATGCTGGTATTTGTTGATGTTGATGGTACAATAAAAATATATAATATAATAAATAATAAAATATCATGTGATGATGAGATGTGTTGTTGGTGTTTGTATTTTCTGTAAATGTCTTTTTTAATGTAAATGCTTTGTTCCAGACGGACAGGGAATCAGTTGCTGTACGATGACATCATCTTGATGTTGACGAGGAGGGCGAGAAAAACTAGTTTTGTCCTGCAGATGGCGATCTTGCACCGTGTTCAGAGAGCCGACACTTTGATGGTGCTGCTCTACTCAGCTTACTTTAGCCTGGGTTGGACTCTATATGAGCAGCTTCCACTCTGGTTTCACTCTTAAACACACTTGTTTGATTTCACTTGTAAAAGTTGAAGAATAAATATTTTATTACAAAATTATTTGTTGATGCATTTTTTTAGGGTCAAATATCTTGTTTGATTTGAGGAATGAACTGTTAGGGTGGAAAAAGTGAATCAGGTTAAAATAGTGGTGCTTTATATCAGTGAAGATGTATAATGTAATTTAAAATGTTGATGATGGGTTGTAGTGGGCTTGTACTTACAAAACTGCCTCATTTTATTGGAACGATCCACAGTTGCATCCATTCACGGATGACATCTGACATCATTTGACATCTGGTCTGAACACGTTTGTACACAAGATGCCTCAGTTCTGGATGTTCCCACAGACTCCTCTGTGCACCTAAAGAAAAGGTCAAGGGTCAGCAGCACATGTAGTTGGGACAAGTCTTCAGTCGCACAAACTACATAATCATTTTCCTCCAATGACGACTTTTCACTTGCAGAAATGGTCCTGTGTGATTTCCAGGCTGTGATATAAAAACTAGTTCCTAATGGCAGCGACTCACTCAGTAAACATGTGTTTCCTTCACCAACCTCACACACAGATCCAATAAGATCAGGAAGTGGGCAGTATAGTACAATATGTGTTATTCTGTGCTGCACTGCCCAAACTAAAGATCTGCTGAAGTGTTGGAAATGATCCAGATGTTTATTTTGGACGATACAGCAGAAGATCAGACATGAAAGTGGAGATAACACAGAAGACCTGCAGCAAAGGGTCAGAGGTCAGACTGGGCCCTGGATTCAACAATGAGCCAATGATCATCAAGCAGTGACTAAAGCAGAGCCCTGACGTTCTGACATTCATCACACAGTCAGAACAAATGTCTGCTGATGACTTCATCTCATGAAACGACTGATAGATGTCAGTTCATTGATCAGCTGAGCTGCTGATCTTCATCGTCACAGAAACATTCAGCTTGTTTCAATCAGTAAATAACTCCCACTACTCCCAGTTTGAACTGTTCCCACTCAAAATGCTGTGAGAACAATGATCATTGTAGAACTTCACAAACATCACGTGTTGTTTTCCACATGTAAGATCAGCAAACACACAGAAACTTCCTGTTGCCACACACGGCCTCTAAAATCTCTTCCACGCTTTCTGTCTGAAGTCCACTCTCTGTGTCGGATCCACAGGAAACAACAAGATCTTATTAACATGGTTTTCAATGTGTCTCCTTCCAAAAAGTCCAACCAATGAACAAATGTGTGTATTTGTGGAGGCCGAACAAAAGCATGACACATTTCTCTGTTTCTATAAACTGGAGTCAAACACAAACATGAAGAGTTTCACTGACAGACTCCAAAATGCCCCCACAGTGGATCAAAGGGAAATCCTACAGTGTGGCCAGAGACTCTTAATGGCTCCAACATCAACACATCCACAATGTTGGATCCAGTTCTGCCTCACAGTTACTAAGACACACCCTCTGCCAGCATCACAACAGCTCCACCTGCTTCACCTGCCTCCTCAGCATCTGTACACCTGAAGAGAAAAGAAAGGCTCCAACAGCTCAAATCTACAAAGGATTCATGAAGTTTCATCCAACAATAACATGTTTGCCTTCCACAGTGTGCTGTTAGACACCACTGTACCTCTGCCATTTCAAAAAGAGCAGCTTGGGAACATTTTGGCTCCAAACACTTTGTGTTTAAGTTCTTTGTTTTCTTTGTGAAGCCGACAACATCTGGAGCTTTGTGACTCATAGAAACATCATTTTGTTCTTTAGATGACAGCAGATTGGGACTGAATAATCAATCACTATCAAACCAATAAAGACAAACATGCTGATTTTACAGGAACTTTGTTGGAGAAGCTGCAAAGACATGAAACTGGTGGAGATCCCAAACCAGTTGATAGTGCTGGTTATTCCAAATAAAGCTGTTTCCCTTTGAGATGAAATGACTTTGTGTCCTGATATATAATAAAGATGTTGTTGTTTTTGAGCCCCTGTATTAAAAGTAGCTTAAAGTCAGCTTGAGTTTGATGTCTTTATGTCAAAGCTGCTCATGATGTTGAGCTGCTGATGGAATAAAAACAATATAAAAGCATGTAGTCCAGACTTAAATGCAGCCTGTTGTTAGCTGAGGTCCACACACAGTGTTTGACAGTGTAAAGTGTGTGAAAGGGCTGCTGGTGGAGCTCACTAGGATGAGCAGGTGACCACGAGGTGGAGAGCAGCTGGCCTGGCTTTGACCCGGGCCACGCCCCCTTTCTCTCTGCTTTGCTGTCACTTATCTTCACTGCTCTGTCCAATAAAGCTGAAAAAGGCCCCGAATCAAAGAAATCTGCTGCAGCCTCTGAAATGTCTTCTGTTTCCTTCCCGACGGCTTTTTCACCGTCAGCCCATCAGACAGTCCAGCAGCATTTATGATGATGTCATGATGTTGAAGAGGCTGCTACGGTGGCCTCCCATGACCCCCAGCCTCATCACCGCTGAGATGCAGACATTTGAAAACATTCAGCAGACAACTGAATAACAGTCCAACACAACAGTCTGTGTGCAGACACACACTGACCTTTCATAGAGTCAAACACAGCTGGTTGAGTCATTTCTCTGTGAGTCTAAAGTGAATCTAGTATTTGAAAGTCCACTTCCTGTATTTGTTGTTGAAGACTTCTTCAGCTTCTTCTCAAGGACATCAGCTGCTTGTTTGGCAGCAGAGGCAGTTAAGAAGCTTCCTGAAAAACACTGAACAGTGAGTTCACTGTGGCATATGACAGATTCAGCTTTCTGTGTGCAAATGTGTCTGTGTCGACCTTTCAAATGCTGTTGAATCCAAAACATCAGCGGCTCCTCGGCTGCTCACTTCATGCACTTCTGTCTGTGTGACAGTCCAATGACATCACAGCTGTTTCCAGCCCCAGTGTCTCAGGACTGGACACCTTTAAACATGTCGAGGATCAAACAGCGTCCAGCTAAACACACATGAAACTATCAGAGCTGACAATCATTCCAATAACATCTAATGGTTCATGTATGTAGACACAGGACTACAAGGAAATGGCTCTCAGCATCTGGCTGTGGGAACACATGAGTCCCTGTTTGTGTTCAGATTGTGTGCATGTTTTAGACGTGTGTCACATGTAGAAACACAACAATCCCACAATGACACACAGATGTGTTTGACACAGCTGTGCAGCTGTAAGTTGTTTCTAATGATTCATTGAAGCTCTTCTAACATTCTGGAGACGATCAGTACATGAATCTGTTCAACACGACAACAGTTTGACTTCAGTGTGAACGTTTGCATTAAATAACCTTCTTCATCCAGCTGACAGCATCTTCATCCTATGATGTGAACAGTTCCTCCTGTTGATGACAAACCTCTGACAGGATCTGCTTGAGGAGCTTTTTCATGTGCAGCTCTCTGAGCTCAGGGCTGAGCTGCTGTTTCATCTTTAAGAGCTGCTGCCTCCTCGCCGGACTTGTTCTCCTCTTCTTCTCCTAATGACACCATTTCTGCTTCATATTAAATTCAATAAAGATGCTGACATGTATCTGTAGCAACAACATCATTGAATCTAGAACAACTGGAGCCAAACCAGTGGCTCTGCTGGGATCACTGGTGAGCCAACACTTCCTTGTTGATGCAGATTTCAGGGCTTCCTTTTGCTCCTCCGTTATAACTGTTCTCTCTTCTCAACACATGATGACACAAAGGAATCAGCAGTGACAAAGATGATGCTGAAGAGAAGCACACACTTCACACATATAACAGAGCAGTGCAGTTACACACACCTCTGCTCGACATCAGGCCTCAAACAAAGACACAAAACACTAACTTGACTCTAAACAGAAGAAACGAGCAGCTGTTTCTGTTCTGTGCTTATTTATATTTGACACACATGCTTCTCTTTGTGCAAACACACATCGCACTATAAGGGTAACCTCGCACACAATGATTGGACAGCACAGTGATGATGCTGGGAGATCCTATACGCAGCAACACAGAAACACTGAGAACTTTAAACAATGATGGAAAGTGTTATAAATGACTTGTTGGCCTCTGATCTGTCACAAACAGCTGAAACGTGTCTCTCATGAGTCACATGAAGGTTTTTGACAGAAAGGACAAAAAGTAGCTGCAGTCAGTTTGTGTCATTTTTATATTTATTCATCTGGGAGAAAAATCTGAGGGACATTAAAATGTGTTTTCAACAGAGACAAGAACATGAATATAACAGAACAGGTAAATGAACATGTTTCAAGTAAACAGCTGGACTGATCAGGTCCAAACACAGAGTGATAAACTTGTCAAACAGCTGTCATATCTTTATATAGAAGCTCTTTATAAATGCTGCTCACTGCAGTCTGTTTACTAATAATGTCAAAGTGTTAGAAACACAGAAACATCAGAATGGTCTTTGTTCACAGAAACCTGTCTGGGATCCTTTGTTGTTCTTTTGATGCAGAGTTACATTATAAATATAAAGAGTTATTTCAGAGTCTCATCAGTTTTCCTGCATGTCTTTATTTAACACATCAGCAGGGCTGAAGCTCTCATGTTAAACACACACTGATCTATGGACACGTTCATGTGTTTCTAACAGAACCAGGCTGTTATCAGCCTGCACTAACATTATGTCACACACACTGAATGTAACAGTGACAGTTTACATCATCACACAATCAGCTGTGATTGTTTCACTGTCATCAAACGAGTCAACAGGAAGTAGAATCAATAGAAACCAATCATTTACTGACAGCATGTCTGATGGAAATAAGTGCAGATTATGTATGAAGTCTAACTGCACACAGTAACTGTGTTACAATAAGGACTTAACAGCGCCCTCTGCTGGAGTGTTTCAGTACTGCGTTAACTAGAATACACCACCTCCTCCTCACACCACCTGCTACAGCTCTACTCTTCTATGACTACAGTCATCCACAGCACTGATGTGAGGTCACATGGTTCATATGTAAGGAGCACAGCTGACCTCAGGTCAGTTTAATGACTGTGAGCAGCAGCTGTGTTATTGTCACTGTGACAGGGAGACACTCTCAGACACAGCGCTCATGTCAGCTTGTTCTCATGCAGGAGGATCAGGAGCTCCATGTTTGTCTTTCTGTTTGAATCATGATGTGTTTGTGCCATCAGAGTCTGTCATGAGTACTCAGGGTTTCACAGCAGCTCTTCTGGATGCTGACGAGGACTCCAACCTCATGTTTCACCTCTCTGAGCTTCTGATGTCTGTGAACACTCGTGTTTCTTCTCTGGGCTCATCTGGACAAAAACACCTTTCTGTGTTTGGCTGCAGCCTCATTCTGACTGACAGGAAGTGTGTTATCCATGAGCTGCACTTCTGTGAGGAAGTTTCCTGCTGTGTTTCCTGTCTGTGGACAAACACGAGTGTTCCAGCTGAGGACTTGGTTCCTTCCACCTGTCCATACAGGACATCACGCTGTCTGCAGCTCTGTAAATGCAGCTCCAGGTCCTTCCACGTGCTGCTCTGTATTTGTGCAGTTTGTAGTGTGTCCTGGGAAACGTAGCACACATGGTGTTCTTCTGCTGTTTCCTCCTTTCACTGAGTGTGAAACACTGACGCTGTGCTGTTGTTCACAGAGGGGAGCTGATTCTAGCTGCAGCTGGACTCTGTCATCTAACTGAATGTGTTGGTGCTGATCACGGGGCTCTGAGGGGGGAGCAGCAGGAGGACTCTGGATGCTGACGTCAGTGTATCTGTGGAAGCTCCCACAGCGTGTCTGTCATTCAATATTGTGCTGTATATTGTATCTATGCAAAGATGAACAGACTGTGTGTTCACTGGTCTCTGTGCTGCAGCTCTGATGTCATCATCACTCCCTCCTCCACCCTCAGCAGTCCCAGCATGCTGCTGTGGTGCACCCCACCCTCACTCTACACCTGAGCCACAGACCACACCCTCCACCTCAATATACACCACAGTTTTCTCTGCTGTGGAAATGAGATCAGGAGGAAATCATCATTATTATTATTTAATAAACGCTCACATTAATGTGGGCTTATTTGTTTCATATTAGAAACATTAGTTGAGTGTTTTTAGTATAGAATGGTCAAAGTCCCTCTTTTTGCTCCTCCCCTCACCTGTGGATGGGCGGTGCTGTTACCGTGGTGACAGCTTGGATGTGTTTCAGTCCTGCCTGGTTATCACTGCAGGAATCTTTCACATTTATTACAGGTAATAACTCTGATTTTTCTGTGTATTATGAACCAAATGTATCCTGATACACACAGAGATGGATGAGCAGAGGTTTTTTTTGCAGTTTATGTAGTTACTATGGACTTAATGCAGACATATTATTAAAATTAGGGCTATAACAGTTGTATTGATGTATAGCAACTTGAAATGCTCCCACAAATGGCTCCACAGCATGTAAAAATATAACAAAAGCTCTGGCGGACTTGGTTCTGTGGTCAGTCTTAAAGGGTGAAGTTAAACTCTGTAATCTTCACTGTGTCACAGAGTTCAGTGAGTCCCGTTATTCACAGTATCAATCAGATCATCAGAGAACAGCTGATCAGCAATCAGTGGTGCCAACAGCGCCTCCTGTGGTGAGAGGATGCAATAATGCAATGTAGCATTTTTCCACTCAACACTTGCAGTCATGGAAACTGTCTGTTGGATCTGTGTGACGTTGCTTTCTTGGTTAGAGTTCCTCACAAATGTCCAGATGATTCTTCTAATGAGGCGTCGACCATGTTTGCAGCTCTTTGGAAGAAAACGTCGCCCTTTGCCATCCTTACTTTTCTTTGACTTCTTCAAATGCAGCTGAACTCCAGCTGGTATTTTCTTGGACTTTGCAGCTGTTTCTGGTCATCAGTTCATTCCTGCAAACCTCTGAAGCTGAACAACAATGATGCTGCATTGCTGGCTGATCCCAAAAGGTTGATTCTGTTCATCTGGACGTTTTCAGAAACGTTTGCTCACTGATCAGGTGACTTCTTCAGTCTCAGCTGACTGCAGCTTTACAAGCTTACAAACAGCACATTTGCACAATGACTGAAAGCAGCAGCACCTGATATATATGATACTAATATAATACATATACATATATAATCCATACTAATGATGAAGGAACTGAGCTCACAGTCCATTGTTCATTCAGTGAACTACTCAGTTTATTTTGGGCCTCAGAAATGCTCACTCTGTTTGTACATCACTGTCAGCAATAGACTCATTCTGCTGTGTGGACAGGAACACATGTGACATCACTTCCTGTTTGTTTGTGACTGAAGAGGAAGAAGTTTACAAGGAATCATTTAGAAGAGTTTCAAACATCAACTGATTGAATCCATGAATCTGAAAACGTGTTTGTGAGTGAAAGAGACAGACATGTACAGACTGAACTATCTGTTCAACAGTCAGAGTGTTTCTGTAACAGGAGACACTCTGTACACTCCACTCAGCACAGGGACACTGAGGAACCACGAGACCTGAACATAAACCCAGGATAAAGAGTTTGAGTGAATGTGGTGTTGAAGGTGTGGAGGTGGATCAGAGTGTCAGAGGAGACTCTGTAGAAGGACAGAGTGCCAGCAGGACAGTCCACATACACTGCTGCTCTGTTAGAGACAGAGGAGGAGGAGGAGGAGATGGATGTTTGTCTCTTATTGTGACAGACATAACCAGGACCATCATCAGAGCAGCACAGACTCCAGGACTGATCATTGAGTCCAAACCAACAGTCAGCACTGTATCCTTTCCTTCTGATGCTTCTGTAACTCACTGATATAAAAACGTCTCCTCTCCACTCGACCTCCCAGTAACAGCGACCAGTCAGACCATTTCTACACAGCAGCTGTTCATAAACATCAAATCTGTCTGGATGATCAGGATATGACTGAACCTCCTCCACACGTGTCACCTTCCTGTTGTTGTCAGACAGTTGGAGCTTTGTGTTCACTGTGTTTGTGTCGATTGTGAGTTGACAGGAATCTGATGGAGAGAACAAACACAATCCAGCTGCAGTTATTGATCCATCATCTGTTCATTGATTGACACTTTGATGATGACTCCTGACATGATGAAGATGGTTGAATGTGTGCTGCTTTGTTTTCATGAATCCCATTAAAAACACACTTACACTTCCTCAGACCTGGTCTCAACCATCGGACTCCAGCAGGCTCCACCCTGAAAGGAGGAGGGGGGTCAGAGCAGCACAGTCAGCATGCACACATGGACATTACATGGCTCTCACACACACACTGTTACACACTGAGCTCAAAGCTCGGCTCCACTGTTTTATTCAAAGAAATCTACATTTATTTATCAGCACATTTAAAAACAGCTTGAGCCAAAGTGCTGCACAGAGTAGAGAGAAAATAGGAAACATACACAGTAATGACTATAAAGACTGGTCAGGATTGAAAGCTACAGAGTACAAATGTGTTTCCAACCGGCTTTTAAAAATGTCCAGTGTTGGTGACGACCTGATGTGAAGGGCGACTGTTCCAGAGTTTGGCTGCAGCCATCGATAAAGCTCACCTCTGTTTTTACGTCTAGTTCTGGTCAGAAGCTGCTTATCTGCAGACCTGAGGGCTCCACTTGGATTCTTTTGTTAAAGAGAGATAAGATGGAGCCAATCCATTCACAGATTTAAAGACAACCAGATCTGGAAGTGGATTCTACCACGTACTGGTAACCAGTGGAAAAAGCTGGTGATGGGTCGTCTAGCACAGACCCACCGCTGGAACCAGACAATTGATGAGGGAGAGAACTGTGACAGCGCCGTTCCTTCACTTGACCTCAGTCGCTCTCGTCTGCTCCCTCGTAACACTGCTCTTTATTGAGCTTACATGAATATGCACAAGTTCATTATGACGTCTTACACAGGTATGAACAAAGAGTACCAGTCTGTGCATAGTGTGTGTGTGTGTGTGTGTGTGTGTGTGTGTGTGTGTCTGTGTGTGTGTGTGTGTGTTCCAGATGTGACCCTGTGACCCCAAAGCTGGTGCTAAGAGTCCAGCGGTCCCCCTAACAAAGGGCTCTTATACTTAACCAGACACAGAGTAGGTGTCCTCCTACACCAGGGGTCTCAAACTCGTGGCCCGCGGGCCAATTGCGGCCCGCAGGACGATAGTTTTTGGCCCCACCTTAATATGAAAATGTAATGTTAGTTTGATAATGTATGACACTTTACAGTGTTGTGGGCGGAGCTGAATTAACCCACCAATCAGGGTGGGATATGGATCTCAGGGGACACCAGCCGGGCTTGATGCAAGCAGGGAAACATTTCTCAATGAGTCAAAGTTCCAGCAGCGTTGCCCTGGAGTGTTTCTTTCTTTCCTGTGCCTGGCTGGCTTCCTCCTTTCTATTGGGCAAACGCCGACATTCGCCCCAGCGCGCTGCGTTCACAACACTTCAAAAAAAGTTGTTTTTTTAAGTTGCTGCCCAGCGGGACATTATACGTATATAGATTTATACACACGTCAGTGGGATTTAAAGTTATGTTTCCACAGAGAGAGATCTCATATTAACTCTCACAGTGATGCGTAGGCGGCGGGATAAAAGAAAAGTCATGAACTCAATGCAGCCCAATTTAGTCTGCAGTCACATAGCGACACCTGTTCATCGGCAACAACAGTCCCCGGTAACCCGGACTAATTATAGGGTCGCACCGTAATTTGTGGCTCGATGTTTTTATTTGCATCACTCCGTTTGCATTGCAGCAAACATGAACATTACATATATTTCAATATAATGTAAAAGCAGTCAAAACAACTAACATCAGAAACAGCTGATGTTATTTGTTATATGTCACGGTGTCATTTCCGCTTCTTTCTCCTGTAACAACAGCCCGGCGCCGTGAGCAGTCGCCTTTTTTGCGCTCGCTATCCCTGCACTTTCTACCATCTGCAAACGCCACGGTGTTCGTGTCATCATGAAAGACATGAACATCGAGCGTAAAAACAAAGGAGACTGCTACCGGCTTTTTATCTGCCGATCGCCGTGCTACGGTTGCAAGAAAAAGAAGCAGAAATGACGTTCTCTACGCGTTGAGACGTTCCCCGTCCGTCGGCTAAACGCTTGATTGAAACTTCAATGCGACAGTGACACCAAGTAGAATTATAAATGTCACATAGCCCCAAACATGTCTTTTTCAAAGCCTGCGGTGAAGAGAAAGGTTGGTGATGAGCACCGACAATTTCAGGAAAAGTGGGAAATGCAATATTTCTTTGTTGAGCACAGGGGCACCCCGACCTGTCTTATTTGCACAGAGAAAGTTGCGCTGCACAAGGAATACAATTTGAAACGTCATTACACAACTAGACATGCTGAGCTGGATGCAGAATACCAGGGAGACGAGAGAGCGAACCGGGTTGCCAGTCTTAAAACAGATCTACTGAGGCAGCAAGATTTCTCCAAGAAAGCAACCAAAGAGAATAATGCAGCAGTCGGAGCCACGTGGTTAGTGAGATGATTGCTAAAGCAGGGAAGCCATTCACAGAAGGTGCATTTGTCTAAAAGTGCATATTGCAGGCTGCAAATATAGTCTGTCCGGGAAAGAAAGGTCAGTTTAGCAACATCAGCCTTTCTGCCAACACCGCAGCAGATCGCATTTCTGACCTGTCAAGTGACATTTCTGACCAACTGTGTGAGAAAGCCAAATGTTTCAGTGTATACTCAGTCGCTCTTGATGAGACCACAGACATCACCGACACTGCCCAGCTCCCAATGTATGTCCGTGGTGTTGATGACAGTTTTGAAGTGATGGAGGAGCTGCTCACAGTAATTCCAATGCATGGCCAGACCACCGCTCAGCAGATATTTACAAGCTGTGTGATGCCATTGAGAATGTTGGTTTGCCATGGAAGAGGTTTGTTGGAATAACAACAGATGGAGCGCCATCAATGACAGGGAGGAAACATGGACTGGTGGCACAAAACAAACTGGAAGAGGAAGGCGTGGAGGAGGCCATTGCTCTGCACTGCATCATCCATCAGCAGGTCCTTTGCAGCAAATGCCTGAAGTTTGACAATGTGATGTCTATTGTTGTGAAATGCATCAACCAAATCAGATCCAGGGGCTTAAAGCACCGAAGGTTCTGAGCTTTTTTAGAGGAAATGGAGTCAGAATATGGGGATGTGCTCGACTTCACTGAGGTACGTTGGCTCAGCAGGGGAAATGTATTAAAGAGACTTTTTGAGTTGAGAGCAGAAGTGAAGCCTTCATGGAGAAGGATGGAGTTAGTGTTCCTGTGCTAACTGATCCCAAATGGCTCATGGACTCAGCTTTTCTTGTTGATATGACACATGAGCTTAATGTACTGAACAAGACGTTACAAGGCCAGGGGCAACTTGTCAGTGCTGCCTATGACAACGTGAGAGCATTCTCCACAAAACTGGCGCTCTGGAAAGCTCAGCTCTCTCAGACAAACCTTTGCCATTTCCCAGCATGCAAGGCACTCCTGGATGCAGGCACACCATTCAGTGCTGACGAGTATGTTGATGTCATTTTGATGCTACAGGAGGAATTTGATCACAGATTTGCTGACTTCAAGACACACAGAGCCACCTTTCACATTTTTGCGGACCCCGTCTCCTTTGATGTGCAAGATGCCCCTTCTGTGCTTCAAATGGAGCTCATTGAGCTGCAGTGCAACTCTGAACTCAAAGCAAAGTTCAGGGAGGTGAGTGGAAAAGCAGACAAGCTTGGACAATCTTTGAGAGAATTGAGCCCTAGTTTCCCTCGGCTTTCCCGAATGTTCAAACGGACCATGTGCCTTTTTGGTAGCACATACTTGTGCCAAAAGCTCTTCTCCACTTTGAACTTCAATAAGTCCAAGTACAGGTCCAGACTTACGGATGATCATCTTCAAGACATACTGAGGGTCGCAACTGCTTCCTCCCTCAGGCCAAATCTGGCTCGGCTATGCGAGAGGAAACGCTGCCAGGTCTCTAGCAGCAAGGAGTAGGCAAGAGAAGCCATGTTCAGAAGAACAGTTCATTTTCTACAGTGTTCCATTCATGTTCAGAAGAAGGTTATAGAACTGTTAATACAGACATTTCAATCTAAATACAGCAGATATAGAAGACTGAAAAATATCTTATTATTGTTTTATTTATGTATTACAGATTGATTTATTTTCTTATTAATTCTTAATTTGTTTATTTATTTTTCATATTTTGTGTTAAAAAATAAAAATAAAGAGATTTGAGAAGATTGGAATTTTTTAACCATGCCTTTCTTGTGGAAAACCTAATGCGGCCCAGCCTCACCCAGACTCTGCCTGCAGCGGCCCCCAGCTAAATTGAGTTTGAGACCCCTGTCCTACACCATAAATCAGTAAGAGAGGGTACGACCTCTCTCATGGCCCCAAGTGGTGTGTGCATGCCAGAGCACTCTGGAAGGCACACAGAGTCTTTACAGACTACTAAGGATCAAACCTCTATCATTATGCAATCGATTATAAAACTCTAAGCATATATGAGTAAATATTTCTAAGCATCAATCAACAATATAAACCTTACAGCTGGTTTTAATAACAGAATTCATTTGTTTCTCAAACGAGAAAGAGCTATCGAGAAACACTCCTAAATCTTTAGTTCTGAACTTTTCCAGTGGGCCAAGGTCAACATTATTAGATAATGCTAATTCTTTTCCCTTACATTATAACAATGTGAGGAGTTAATGCTAAGTATACTGCCATTAGCGGCTAATTCTAATTAGGGGTGAATAATTATTAGTAGCTAATGCTAATATCTTTTTCTCTTCCCTTTTAACAATGTGAACAACTAGTGCTAGGTAGGCTGATGCTAGCAGCTAATGCTAATTTGACGTGAATTAGCATTATATTAGTGAGGAGTTAATGCTAAGTAGGCTGCCATTAGTGGCTAATGCTAATTTTAGATGAAAAAGCATTAGCAGCTAATGCTCATATTGTTTTCCTTTGCTTTGTAAGAATGACAGCAGCTAATGATACGAAGTCTACCATTATTAACAATTGTTAATTTGATGTAAATTAGCATTATCTGATAATGGTAACCCTTTTCCCCTGCATTATAACTATGTCAGGAGTTAATGCTAACTAGGCTTCCATTAGGGGCTAACTCTAATTAGGTGAATAATTATTAGCAGCTAATGCTAATATTGTTTTCCCTTCCCTTTTAACAATGTGAGCAGCTAATTCTAATTTGATGTGAATTAGCATTACATTAGTGAGCAGTTAATGCTAAGTAGGCTGCCATTATTAACTAATGCTACTTTGACGTGAATTAGCATTATGTGCTAATACTAATACTGTTTTCCCTTACTTTTTAACAATGTGAGCGGCTAATTCTAAGTACGCTCTTGTAAATAGCTAATTCTAATTTAGTGTGAATTAGCATTATTCAATAATGCTAACACTGTTTTCTCTTACTTATTAAAAATGATAGTAGCTAATACTAATACTCTTTTCCGTTGGGTAACAACGATGTGAGGAGTTAATGCTAAGTAGGCTGCTTTTAGAGGCTTATTCTAATTAGGGCTGAATAATTATTAGTAGCTAATGCTAATACCGTTTTCTCTTTCCTTATAACAATATGAGCAGCTAATGCTAATTTGATGTGAATTAGCATTATATTAGTGAGGAGTTAATGCTAAGTAGGCTACCATTAGCAGCTAAAGCTAATTTGAGGTGAATAAGCATTAGTAGCTAACGCTAATACCCTTTTCCCTTGTGTTATAATGATGTGAGACGTTAATGCTAAATAGGCTTCCATGAGTGACTCCTTTCCCTTGCATTATAAAGATGTGAAGAGTTTATGCTAAGTAAGCTGCCATTAGCAGCTAATGCTAATACTGTTTTCCCTTTCTTTATACAACTTGAGCAGCTATTGCTAAGTAGGCCACTTTTCTCTGCTAAGGATTTGTGTGACCATGATGGAAACTCTGATAAGCTAATGCTACTAAGCTAATGCTGTTTATGGGCCCTGTTAGAATCAATATTTCAATCTCATTCTGTTGTTTGAGAACAATAACAGAAAAATGTGCACTTGAGAACAAATTTATTGTGACTTCAGCTGTGAATGTACAGTTTGTCATTATTTAAGCTTCCATTTCCAAATGTTAGCTGACACTTTATTAGGTACACTGGTATCTATATCAGGTACACCTGTGACCTAAATGTTCCTGCAAACAGACTCCTTGGAGACCCCTACATAAATATCCATGAACTATCCAGCTAGACTAGTGTGTCTGTCCCTGAAAATATTCCTGCATGTGTGATTGTTCATGTGTCATCTGCAGGAAACAAACAGGAAGTGAGTGAAAGACACGGGAAATGTTTCCAGCTCTTCCTCCTCTATCAGATTTTCTCTCCATACCTGAGAGTGTCCAGTCTCCAGCCTGGATCCTTCAGTCCAGCCGAGAGCAGCTTCATTCCTGAGGGACCTGGATGATTGTAGCTCAGGTCCAGCTCTCTCAGATGGGAGGGGTTGGAGCTCAGAGCTGAGGCCAGAGAAGTACAGCCTTCCTCTGTGATCAGACATCCTGACAGACTGCAAACACACAAAACAACAATCTATCTGTCAACAGTTGTTTTCTCTTTGTCACAATAACATCTATCCATTTACATCCATTCAATGTAACTTTATTTATAAGTGACAATACCCAACAGACAACAACAGTCATCTGAAGCTGTTTAACAGTGTAAGGTAACCGCCTCCACTGTGAGCAGCACTTGGTGATGGTGGGAAGAAGAACTCCCTTTGACACAAAGATCCTCCCAGTGAAAACAGGCTCCAGGAGGAGCATCTACCATGACTGGTTGCAGGGTGAGGGGAAAGAGAAGAGATGAGCTCAGAGAGACAAGAACAAAACAGAGAGACAAAAGTTAAGGACATGCAGTAGTGACATATAAAAGCATCAGGAGTGAAAAGAGGGGAGAAGAAAGCAGAGCATCATGGGAAGTCCACCAACAGCCCGAGCCTATAGCAGCATAACTAAGGGATGGTTCAGGGTCACCTGATCCAGCTCGAACTATAAGCTTTATCAAAAAGGAAAAAGTTTGAAGCTGATCTACAAAGTAGAGAGGGTGTCTGTCTCCTGAACTCAAACTGGGAGCTGCTTCCACACCCAGTCCAACATAGCCAGGCTTTCTTTGCTGCTTTGACAAAACCTCAAATCCCAGTCAGAGATGGTGAGCATCATCACAGTGATGATCATTTCTCTGTAACCCAGGCTTTCTGCTTCAGGATCTGTGCACGCTCACAGAACAAGGAGACCTTTAAACATCATTTCACTAAATGGATGGACTGAGCTCAGCCTACATATGAACTGGTGCCAGAGATCATAAAGAACATCAAACAGTCAAATTCAACACTTTAATGGAAATATGAGATTAATGCTGCAGACAATCATGAACCTGCTGAATTCATGAACATCAAGAATGCAGCGAGTGGTAAAATAAAGATTTGACCTCAGTGTGCTCAGTGTTCCTGTCTATTCCTAACATATTCCTAACATGATAGCTGCACTTTAGAGCTCTAAAACTGGAACTGACACATGTTTAAACTCTACATGTTACTCAGTACATTCAGTTCTGACACTCGCCCACAGTCCAACAAAGGAAACATGGAGATCACATCAGTTTGTCACCAAAGTCTAATTATTAGGGCAACTTAACCTGTTATTATCTCGTTAACTCATTAACTGATTAACGTCAGCAATTATTTTAATCACAGTTTTTAAAATCATGATTATTGTGAAAGTGCTCACTGGCTCTGAATATAACAGCCATGGGTCACAGGAGGGATGTTGATCAGTGCTGGCTTGAAATGGGCGTCATTATGCGTCTCAGCCAATGGGAGCATTGAGGGTGGGCCTAATACTACTGCAGCGCTCACATGACCCAGGACAGAAAGAAAGGGGCGGGGACAGAAACATGGAGACAGGTACAGATCTTTGACATGTTCATTTTAAACTGTTCCAGGAGGCAGTGTTGATACAACTAAAGTTATCTGTTGTTGAAGAAGTCGGTCTGAGGAACGTTCTTAGGATCAACAAATGACGGCATGTATGAGCCTCAAGACGCAGCATCACAAGAAGAACACATGAGCTGTAGACAAAGGAGAGACTACGAAAGCCACGGCGTTACAACATGAACATGCTTGATCAGAGTGTGATTGTGAACAGGAGGAAGACTCAGCTGAGAACAGTGTGGTGGATACAGAGCAGAGCCCACCATCAGTACAGAGGCCTGTCCATTAGAGTGCTGCTCCAACATGCAGCACATGTACTTGGCCACAGCTGCAACATCTGTACCTGTGAAAGCTTCTTCTCTGTTGCTGCTCATATTGTGCAGAAGAAGAGAGTTTCTTTATCATCAGAAAATGTCAATGAGCTTGTGAGTCTTAGCAGCTGGCTCGGTGCAGAGGAGGAAGAACATGTCAGTCAGAGGAAGATAAATGCAGTTCATGTTGTCAACTCAACCTGGACTGTTGAAAGAGTTTTTCTTTGTCTGGTTTCTGACTGAGATTCTCCAAAGGAAATCCAGCACAAACACACACTTCACACACTCAAAGTCCTGCACAGTAAATGAGCTGATGAGCGTTTGTGCTGCTGTCTGATAACAGAACAATAGTTCTGCTGCTTCCTGTTCTGCAAACACACATTTATAAATGTTCACTTGCTGTTGATCAAAGGTATGTTGGTGGCTCTGGACGCTGAGGGAACGTTGTAAAAAACTAGATCAAATGTTAACGTCCTGGCAGAGGCAAAGAACTTTGATTTGATATTTGATTAGATTCATGTTTCAGCTCAGACTGACAGAAATATTTGAACTGCTGCTGTGTTAAAGGGAACACTGCTGTTAGAAAGCACCTGATCTGTTTCTGCACACTGAATGTTGCACTTCTCATACTGCAGTACTATTAAAATAAGTACACAATGCACTACTTTTGAACTCATGATTGCATGTTGCTGTAACAAAGCCATTAATGTGATTCAAAGTGTTCATGGTTTCCCAGCACAACAAATGATTGCACAAGTGTGACTGATCCACTTTCTAATGTGTGTGTAGCCCACACTGTGTGTCACTGTGTCACAGGTGAGTCTGTGTGTCCAGGTTCTATGAGGACAACAGGATATAGTGACTGAGTCCAGCAGCTTAAAGTCTGACTCCATCCTCCATTTAAATAACTCACAGCAACAACTGAATAGCTTTGCCTTTGTGTAGCTGACACTTCATTTTAATGTCCTTCTATTCTGGTTCATCTGGTCTCAGTTTCTATAAGCACACAGGTTTCATCAGGACTCTATGACCTCAGTGATCTTTGCTGGGCCTTAATGCTCTGAACAAAGCTGCACAGCACAAGACTAAATAGAAATGAATCAGTCTTTCATTCTCACTGCTGTTTGACTTCAGCTCTCAATGTCCCACCATAACCCATGGAAAGAATTACTGTCCATCCAGGCTGCTGAACATGAAGCTGAAGAAGGTGGAGTATTGTGAGGGCTGATGGAGATGATGATGAGGAATCCAGGAGCAGTGGGTGGATGGCAGCATCAGCATGAAGGATCAGTGTGAGAACACATCATCATCCACAAAGGAAACCAGTCTGAGTGTCTGACGCTCTTGTTAGAAAGACGCAGTCCCAGCAGTTAGCTTGTCTGCTAGTTAGCTGAGAGCTAACTCACTTGTACATTGAATACCAAACTGTGTAAACCAGGGGTGTCAAACATATGGCCCGTGGGCCAAATCCAGCCCTTGAGATAATTTCATATGTCAAATATTGATGAATTTTCAGGCTTGCTGATAATCAATGTGAGCACGGCTGAGGTTTTATTCTGATGAGCAAACCATGTGGCCAATCACTTTCAGAGACAGACTGGGATCATACCATTATGTGAAAGAGGACATGTCCCATAGACAGCAAGGGTAGTGGTAGAGACCAGTACACAGAGAAATGGGAGCTGTACTGAAATGCAAGCGTGTCAGGAAAGAGTGAAAAGGCAAAATGAGCAGCATCTGGCTGCATTTCAGTGATATTGGAGACCACAAAGCTGAGTGCAACATTTATACAGGAGATATACAGGAGACGCTGAGAGTAGAACTGATAAAATTAGGAGCTGGCTAAAGTGAGACCCATTTTTATTTCCACCCATTTTCCACTGTGGAGGACAAAAGGTTTCAAACTGGTCCAGGTCTTAAACCTCACGTGTTCTTCCTAATAGCAGTAAATGGATAGAAATAAGGCTTTTATGAAAACACTGAATAAAACTTGCTGCCTTTAAAAAGACTAAATGTACAGTTCAGTATTGAACACTACATAAAATAAACTATATATAAAGTGTGTCTGAATGGCAGAGATGCAGAAATATGTGCATGTAGCACAGAGCCACGGCTCAGTGTCTGAATGAGTCTCACAGACCTGAATGTGCTGTTGAAGCCATTTATAATTATAACGTAATTCTTTACTCGTTTGATCTGCTCCTTACCACAAGCCACCAGACGTAGAAGGTTTTGGACTTTTAACTATATTTTCTGAAGTTTTACAACTTTTCTTACTGTTAGAAACCTCGTTATGGCCATTCATGCTGTACAAAGTAATTAGACATGTGTGGTATCTACAGAAACGTCAGGATCTCAGCTAAAAGTTCACAAAACCATCTCAACAACCACCAAACAGCTGAAACAGCAGGTGAACAGATCACACAAAAAAGATGTAAACACAAATCCCCCTGATCATCTGTTTTTTAAACATGAAGCGTAGTTTTGGACGTTCATTTACTGCTGGTTCAGTGAATTTTGGTTGGACAGTGATGAAACCTGCAGCCTCAGAATCTGTGAGAAGTCTGCTTTCAGCACGCAACTGCATTGTTGTGTTGTGTGGATCCACCTCTGCAAACTCATCACTGTTTCACCATCATGTTTCTACTTAGACAATAACAAAGGAAGCAGTTCCCAAGAACTACTTCTTGTCTTGTTAACATAAGAGTACGTTGCCCTTCAAAACACCTCCACTTCTCCTCTTATTAGAGGACTGCCTTATTATTAATCTGCTAATTCTGTCAGTTGATGAAAGAAAAATGCTTGATCTCACCTGAGAGTTTCCAGTGTACAGTGTGGACTCTTCAGTCCTTCAGACAGAAGCTTCACGCCTGAATCCTTCAGGTTGATGTTACTCAGGTCCAGCTGTCTCAGATTAGAGGTCTGAGAGCTGAGACCTGAGGCCAGAGCTTCACAGCTTCTCTCTGACAGGTCACAGTGACTCAGTCTGAAAAATAACAGATAAACAATTACAAAAATAAAACACTTATGTTGAAGCGTAATGAGATACTATTATATTTAGCAATATTTCATCTTGTTTTGTCAGGAAACTGAGCACTGATGCAGAGCAACATGTGGAGAGAATCAGAGGAGAAGAAGTGAAGAGAGAACAGCAGTAAAACAACACTGAATTGTTCAGTGTGCTTTTGATATCAACAGAATGTGTCAAATTTCTTTATTTTGTATTTGTTTTAGTAGAATTGATGATTATCACTTAGATAACAACCACAGGCCAGGTCTAAATTGCACTTTGGTGACAGTTACACCCAGAAATATTTCAGAAACGTGGACAATTTGTGCTCCATTGTATTCAGTATTGAACAAACTGAGTACTGATGACCACTTAATATTTTTGATATTTTATTTGAGTTGTTCCACCTGATCTGTGTTAACTAGAATAAACATTTAAAAGCTAAAGCTATGATCACATATGTACTTACAGAGCTTTGTTGGAGGCTTTGACCACTGGCAGCAGCCTCAGAAGAGCCTCCTCTGAAGCAGAGTATTTCTTCAGGTCAAACACATCCAGATCTTCTTCTGATGACAGTAAGATGAAGACCAGAGCTGACCACTGAGCAGGAGACAGTTTATCTGTGGAGAGACTTCCTGATCTCAGGGACTGTTGGATCTCCTCCACTAGAGAACGATCATTCAGTTCATTCAGACAGTGGAACAGATTGATGCTTTTCTCTGCAGACAGATTCTCACTGAGCTTCTCCTTGATGTACTGGACTGTTTTCTTATTGTACTGTGAGCTGCTTCCTGTCTGTGTCAGCAGACCTAGTAGGAGAGTCTGATTGGTCTGCAGTGAAAGACCCAGGAGGAAGCGGAGGAACAAGTCCAGGTGTCCATTTGGACTCTGTAAGGCCTTGTTCACAGCACTCTGGTGGAGAGACTGTAGGTTTGGTTTGTTAAATAATTTAGACTTCTTGGATGTTGTTTGTTGTTGTTCCATCAGATTGAGTCCAGAGTTGATGAAGGTCAGATGGACATGAAGAGCAGCCAGAAACTCCTGAACACTCAGATGGATGAAGCAGAACACCTTGTCCTGGTACAGTCCTCTCTCCTCTTTAAAGATCTGTGTGAACACTCCTGAGTACACTGAGGCTGCTCTGATATCGATGCCACACTCTGTCAGGTCTGATTCATAGAAGATCAGGTTTCCTTTCTGCAGCTGATCAAAAGCCAGTTTTCCCAGAGACTCCATCATCTTCCTGCTCTCTGGACTCCAGTGTGGATCTGTCTCAGCTCCTCCATCATACTTGACCTTCTTCACTTTGGCCTGAACCACCAGGAAGTGGATGTACATCTCAGTCAGGGTCTTGGGCAGCTGTCCTCCCTCTCTGGTTTCCAGCACATCCTCCAGAACTGTAGCAGTGATCCAGCAGAAGACTGGGATGTGACACATGATGTGGAGGCTTCGTGATGTCTTGATGTGGGAGATGATCCTGCTGGCCTGCTCCTCATCTCTGAATCTCTTCCTGAAGTACTCCTCCTTCTGTGGGTCAGTGAACCCTCTGACCTCTGTCACCATGCCAACACAGTCAGGAGGGATCTCATTGGCTGCTGCAGGTCGTGTGGTTATCCAGAGGCGAGCAGAGGGAAGCAGTTTCCCCCTGATGAGGTTTATCAGCAGCACATCCACTGAGGTGGACTTTCTAGGGTCAGTTAGGATTGTAGTTTTGTGGAAGTCCAGAGGAAGTCGACACTCATCCAGACCATCAAAGATGAACACAACCTGGAAGTCTTCAAAGCTGCAGATTCCTGCTTCTTTGGTTTCAGTAAAGAAGTGATGAACAAGTCCCACCAAGCTGAACTTTTCCTCTTTCAGCACATTCAGCTCTCTGAAAGTGAATGGAAATATGAACTGGATGTCCTGGTTGGCTTTGTCTTCAGCCCAGTCCAGGCTGTATTTCTGTGTTAAGACTGTTTTCCCAATGCCAGCCACTCCCTTTGTCAGCACTGTTCTGATTGGTTCGTCTCTTCCAGGTGAGGCTTTAAAGATGTCTTCTTGTCTGATGGTTGTTTCTGGTCTGTCTGGTTTCCTGGATGCTGTTTCAATCTGTCTGACCTCATGTTCATCATTGACCTCTGCAGTCCCTCCCTCTGTGATGTAGAGCTCTGTGTAGATCTGATTCAGGAGGGTTGGGTTTCCTGCTTTAGCGATGCCCTCAAACACACACTGGAACTTCTTCTTCAGGGTGGATTTAAGGTTACGATGACAAACTGGAGCTTGAAGTTCTGATAGAGAAGAAAAATAAACACTCAATTCCAAAAAGAACTAATCTTTAAAACATGTTGCTCCATCTTCCATCTCTGGAAAATGTTCATTTATCCAGCAGCTTAAATCTTTAGATAAATCCTCTTACTGCTCTGCAGACGGTCAGCCAGCTCCTCCTGCTTCATTCTCCTCAGGAAGTCCACTGTGATCTTCACAAACGCCTCTCTGCTGCTGCTCCTCTGACTCTCTAAGCATTCTGGGTAACCTGGACTCAGAACCTTCTGGATCTTCTTCAGCTCGTTCTTCACAAAAGTGATGATGTTGTCCTCCAGCAGCTGGAACAGAATATTTATGAATGAGCCAATCAGACTGAAATCATGGAGCCAAACATCAGATCCATGTTGGACACACTGACGATCCACTGGTCTACAAAGAGCAGCATGGAGATGACTGTGAACAGAACAGATGTAACAGTAGTTGTTGTACATGTACAGACCATAAATATGGAGTCCAGCTGTGTTTGATGCTGCTGGGCAGACTGACCACTGGGAACCTCTGAGCTCTGCTGGTCCACTCTGTGGAGGAACCATGAAGGATCAGATCAACACAGGATAAAGATCCAGGAGTTTCTGCTCAAATAACTTCATCTGAATTAAGTCTGTCAAGTTGTCAAGACACCTTCGTGGTCAAAAGTGTACACGCACAAAATCTACAATAAAACCCTCACGCAGCAATAGGACAGACACACAATCCATTTATCTCTGTGTCTCAAACACACACACGTGTATTCAAAGCCTCGATTTGTTCATATTTCATCTGTTGTGTTTTTATCTTCAGCGTTTTCAGTGTTGCTGCATTTACACCAAAAATGTTTCCATTGATGAATCAGATTGATTTGAATGTGTTTCATCCATACAAATCCCTCCCTGGTGGTCACATGACTCTATAACATAACAGGAGTCATGTGACAAGAGTTTCATGCTGTAAAATGTCAAAATGGTTGAATGTGGTGGAGTAAAAATGTGAGATATCAACTACTTTTCTTCAATATGAAATGTTTGCAGGGCCTGACAGGAAGTGGACGGACGCTCTGATCACTTCCTGTTTGCTGAAGTGGGTTTTCAGTTGTTTAGAAACCAAAGGCTTGTTTTAAAAGACAGTTTAAATGGGACTGAGGGAACAACGTGTTTGTAGTTTATATCCAACAACATCAAGCAGTTTAATCAAAGAGTTCCTGTTACTAACAGCTCACCTCTCTGCAGCAGACACAGGCTGGACTTTAAAATCAATGAGACGACCAGCAGACCAGTCACTCTGTAAGGACACAGAGCTGGGTGGAGGTCCAGGCTGGTTCCTGTGAATAATGATGGAGCAGTGATGTGAGTGCTGAGCTGTGACATGGAGAAGAGTCATGGACAGTTAGAGATGGTCATCTCACCTCTGAGCTTTGGTCTGGCTCTCATGTTCCCCACACAGAGTGCTTTTAGAGGGAGGGACTCCCTCCTCTCTGTCCTCACACTGATCCATGCTGCTCAATTCAGCTCACACACACTTTCTACCTGCAGAGGAAACACAAATCATTCATGTGCACATCAGCTGAAATCCTCCTTTCATCATGTGTGCTGTCCAAATATCAGCTGCTTCTTTCCTGCTTCATCTCAGTGTCAGCTGGATGCAGTCAGACAGCAGTGTGAGGCAGAGGAAGCTGCCATCAGCTGCTCTGCTATCAGTCCACTAGATGGAGCCTGAAGCACACACGATGCATTCACTGACACACACTGATTCACTGTTTGGGAAACTAGAAAAATGTTGGTCTTGAACTAGCTGCATAATGCAGACAGGGTAGGACCCAAATATAACGGCGAAACATCTTCAAGCAACTTATAGAAGTCCAGATGCTTTTCTTTCCAAGCTCCTTAAACTATGATGACCTGGATGACTGAGAACCTTCACAGGAAAAATGAAACACACTGAACAAAGAATGCAAGACTTTCACAATAAAACAGCAAACAAAGGAACACAACACTGACACGTGAGCTTGACAGAGGAGTGGAGGAAAGGCAGACGAGAGTGAGCGAGGGAAAGAGGAGACAAGAGAGACATGACAGGCTGAGGAAATATAGAATGGAGCACCAGGCCTCACACAAACACACACAAACACAGACACACACAGACACACACAGAGGCACACAGAGACACAGAGGGAATCTAATGATCAAGGAACTAAACAGGAAGTATAAGAAACTCAAAGAAGCATAAATAAGACTGTAAATGAACCAGAACCATAAACCATAATACAAAAAATGCAAAGTGCTTGGTCAAAGGGACCCAGAACCATTAAAGTTCTTTTCTTTGCTCTTCAGTGTTTGAGTTCAAACAGACTCCACATTAAACTATGACAGCACCGTCCCTGCTGCTGCTGTCAGACCTGTTATTCACTCACTGCTCGCCAGTGTTTCTAATGAGTTTTACTCATCCATGAGAGTTTAAAGCTTGCACTTACAAGCAATGTTCCCTCTAATGTTTCACGTGTCTGAGCGAACACACAACCTCCCTGAGCGATCCACTGTGAGCGACATTAGACGTGTGCACTGTGGTCACGCCAGCGTCGAATCCATCCAAGTTACATGTTTATTAAAATAATCAATTTACAGCGTTTACATTTCTGTTAAACTACTTTTAATTAACTGCTTTAGCCCACTTACAATGAAAGTTAAAAAAGAAAATCTTGTTCATGACCTGTAGCATGTTAACACTATTGGAAGGAAAAATAACTTGAACTTCAATTTTGAAAACACAACTTTCTTTAAATAAAGCTCTGACTTGTATTATGAGTCTGTGGTCTGGGAGAGAGTCTGTAACTCTGTCTGCAACATACAGTAAATAATGACCAATGTTGGGTAATTAATTATATAGTTACTTCTTCAAAAAAGTAACTGAGTTTTGCAAACAGAGTTTTTTGCAGCTGTTTACTGCAAAAAACTACAGCCAAGGTGTTTTTTTTAAAATAAACATTTCAAACTATTTACAGAACAATCAGCTGTTCTGCATCAAATCTGATGCCACACAAATTATTTGTGCCGCTCCAAAAAATAATTTCTGTCCACTATGAGATGAAGGAGAACAACAACCTGATACCTGCAGGCCTGACAGCAGCAGATGTGTCACTGCTGTAACACCTGTAACACTCAGCAGTCGCCTCATTGTTCTGACACACACAACAACACTATTGACTACACTACACACTAACTACACACTGACTACACACTAACTACACAAGATTTGCTCTAAACGTCTCAAATCTCTCACATCTCAAAACACCGCCGTCACTCCGTTTCTTAACAACTAAATGCCATGTTTTGATTGGTCGACATGGTACATTTTTCGACCAATAGGAAAGGCTGGGGGTTGGTTTTGTTTTTGCTCACAGGCTTTGGAGCGTTTTCCTTATAAAACGCAGTTTTTACCGTTTCTTCCTGCAGTAAATATAAACAACGACAGTATTCAGGAAGAAAACCAAACATTGCAGATATTTTTATCATAACTCTGGTTTTACATGGTCGATCAACACAATTTAAAAACTGGTATAAAGTCCACACTTTTCCTGTCAGTTGTTCCGTCTGTCCTGCTCACATCTCCAATGGTTGTACACGTTGTCATTAACGTGGCTTCACTCCACATCAGCCGCTTTGCTAAAACACCGGCACATATTTACTTTAATTTCAATTCAGGTTAGAATTCTTTTTGTGTGCTCAATACAGATTTTCTCTGCGCAGAGACCGTGCCAACAGTGCGCAGCTTAGAGGGAACATTGCTTACAAGGTGACTACCAATAAAAATGAGTGTGCTTCACTGTCAGAGCTACGGTGATTCATCCAGTAGGACTTGATAATAAAAATATTTGTTTGATGCTTTGCATTGAGGCGCATTGTTGAATTTGCAGGGACACAATAACCACAGATCAGTTGTTCAAACCACTACAGTAGGGAGCCATGTCATGAATAATAAACAAATACTAATACTAATACTACTACTAATAATAATGTTAATTTAAGTAATTGTTTTTGACTGAACATCACATATAATGTAACAAGCAGTAAATTCAGGTTAAGTGCATTATCAGCATTTGGAGGAGCTCCTTATCCTTCACTGCTCACCTCTTACAAAGTGTTCACACAGTTTGCTAGCTTCTTTCAGCCTGCTAGCTATGCTAACAAGTCTACTACACACACTTGACTCGGTCACATGACAGACAGCAGAGATAGCTGCTCTGCTAGCTAAGCTAACTCATGTTAGCTTAGCTAGGTCAAGGTCAAAGAAATGAGGCGATGCTGCTGGGAGTTACGTCACAGACTAGCAGAATTTAGTTATTCAGCATAATATTTAATCCTTATTATCTGCTCCTCTCACCTCTGTTTACATCTGAAAACAAGAAAATTTAGCCAACAGTTTATTAGCTTTGGTGAAATTATAAACAGGCATCAGCGCGGTCACCTATACTGTGCTTTAATGCTGGAGCAGCAGGAACACCAGTTAATCTAAAATCTCCTTTTCTCTCTAAAAAGTGACAGCAGACTGAGTCAAAGACAGAAACCTTATTTAAACACCAAATATTCACTTCCTGATCCAGGATTCAAAGAGGACGTTGAACTTACTCAGCTTCTTCCAATGAACGTCTTCACTCTGCAGCTCTCTGCTGTCTGGACCAGGTCTGTGTAGAAACAGAGAAAATCCTCTGCTTCTTCTCCGTCAGCAGTCGTCTGTGTCTGCAGACTGCGTCACATTAAACACTTCACACCAGCAAAGAGTCTGAAGCTCACAGGTCAACGGTCAGCTGCTGCACTGTGTATAACAATTCACTTTTGAACAGTAGATAGCCTGTAGGCGTCTCTGCAGTGATAAACAGTTTACACATTAAACACTGAACCATAAAAGAAGCTTAAGCTGCAGCTCACAGGTCAAAGCTCAGCTGCTGCACCCAGTTATGAGTTTAAATAAATCATTAATCATGATCTTTTCCCTCTCAGCACTTTCACTTGGCCTTGGAGTGTTTTGACGGAGCTACACTGTATGTTTCAAATGTTGTAAATAAATTGGGAGTTAGGGCTGGGCAATATGGCCTAAAATCCATATCGCGGTATAATTTGAAGCATGTGCGGTAACAATATATATCGCGATATATTCTTTTCTTCTGTATAACGTATTTTCCACACTATAAGGCAGACTTACAATCCTTTAATTTTCTCAAAAATCAAGAGTGTGCCTTATGTATGAATTCTGGTTGTGCTTCGTGACCTCGAACCGATTTTGGCTGCAGAAATCTGTTAAAAATGTTTTAGCACAACTTTGGTAAGCAGCACTGCTTGATGGATCGTCAGAGCATTACGGCTGCCGTGGTGAGGAGCTTCACGGAGTAATCTGGGTCCAAAACTCCGACAGCTTCAGGTCCCAAAGTCAAACGAACACTGAGAGTTAAAAACGGTCTAAATTCTTTCATCTTTAATAAAATCATCAGCGTTGCTGCTTTAGCAGATGTAACAATTAAGTTTAATATCCATGAAAACAGAATTTATTAAATTTAACGGAGTTAGAAGTTAACAGGAAGTTAGCGCGCTAGTTTACACCTAAACATTTCATACCATGTTCTGACTGAGATTTTTGAAACTAATTCAAACAGCTCTGCTACCACTTCCAACATAAATGAAGACAGAAAACTAAACAGCAGTGGCGTTTGCAGGGTTACTGAAGTTGGACTACCTGGTATATAATGTTGTGCTACGTGATTGCTAGCGACACAGCTATGTTAGCATAACATTAGCACAGTGAAGCTGGAGGATGAACCCCAACTCTTTTTCCACTCAATAAAAGTTAACGTGAGTGATTCTGGTGGTCAGGGACAAATGCAGTCGCATAGCAGGATGCTGTACACGGGCCAAACTTCAGTCACGAGAACAACTGAGATCATTCATCCACAACACGAGGCTAGTTATTAATATACTGCCACAACATGGGAATAGAGCAGCTGCAGAGAATTCAACATTATTGAATCAATGTTACGGAAGTGGAGGAAGCGCAGTTTTTGGCTTTCCCCGCGTTTCAAAAGTGCTTCATCTCTTTGCTGTGACTGTCACCCAGCATAATTGCAGAGGATAATGGTTTTAACCGCTGCGATGCTTTCGACCAAAACAGGTGCAGTTTGATGACATCATCACATGCGCTGTCGCGATAGAGCGGTATAGTCAAAATCTCTATCGTTGACCAAATTTAATCGATTCTGTCGTTTATTGTTTATATCGCCCAGCCCTACTGGGTGTGATTTTGTTGTATTGGTTTGTTTTTTGGTTTTATGTTTCCATGTAGATGAATGAAGACAGATTCACTCTTACCTTTTCAAAATGTCTATAAGGTAGACGAGGTCTATGCTTTTCTGCCTCTTCACAGATAATCCCAGTGATTTTCCCTTGGTCTGAAATTTCACCTGATCTTGTGATATTGAGAGTCATCTGCCTTTGAGGCAGCTAACCAAACAGTGTTCTCTAAACTCTAACTTTAATATACTTTGATATATTTCAGATTTCTGAGCTCTGCTCTGACTCCGTGCCAGTAGCTCCTTAATATGACTTTAGTTTGATCAATAATTAACCTGCAGAAAGTTTCTGTTCCCACTCCACCACGCCGAACAACCCTGAGAACAAATAATATGATGTGGGTGTGTCTGTAGGCTTCAGCACTGTGAGCATTAAACACAATAAAAGACTCACAAGTTCCTGCTCAAAGGTCAGCTGCCTTTAGATAAATCATTAACCTGCAGCAGGATCCAGTCTTCTGCCTGTTGTGGTTGTGACAGCTGCTCGTAGGAGAGTTTGTTTGTAGGAGGTGGAGATGTTCTCAGATCAAGTGCGTAATCGTCTCTTTGTGTAGACGCTAAAAGCTGTGAGCCAAAACTCTCTGCTCTGAAACTCTTCACTCAGTCCTCACGCTGAGAGTTTAGAGGCTGAACTTCTTGTTCCTCCATAACACTTTTCATGAAACAGCAGAAATGAGCTTGTGTTTCTCAGCAGTGCGCACACAGAGAACCGATCCTCTCTGCTCAGTCTGAACAAATCAAAGTGAAACGTCAGTGAAAACACAGCTGCTGATCAAACTGTGTCAGATTAATGCCTCAATGTTTCACTGTGAGGTTAAAAAATACATAAAAATGATTTAAAGAAGTAGGAGGCAGATTTTCACAATAAGAGCACTTTGTTTTTAATTCAGTTAATGTCAAACTGTCATCAACACCTCTGTGTTGTCTCCGTCTCTGAGCAGATTCAGGCATTACTCAAATAATAAAGGCTTTTTTTCACTATTATACTTTTCATTAGTCTCCAGGTTGATGATTATAAACAGAATTATTAAAGTTTTTATCATTTCAGGCTGAAAATCAACATGAATTTGGTTCTAATCAAAGAAGCTCCTTTAATGTGTGTCATTAAAATCCTCACACAGGCTTAAAAAGGCGACATTAACATTAAAATAAATGAAAGAAGCTTCAGCTGAGAGCTTCATGCAGTCATCATCAGCAGCTCATAGCAGTCACAGCTCTTTATTACGCAGCTTTGCAGGAATTAAAGTGGCTGAAGTGTCAGAGTTTGTGTGAGAAGCTGCTTCATGGACAGCTGTACACACGTCTTTATTATTTCTTCATAAATCAAACACACAGGTTTGTCTGCAGATGATTTAAAGTGTGTCGTTGTGCAGTTAAAGCTGTTTGTGTGACGCCCTGACCTCCTGTGAATGAAACAGCCAATCAGATCCATCAGAGAGAGAGCAGGAAGTGTTGTGTGTTTGTGACAGAACAAGGAAACAGTGATGATGATGAACATAAAGGTCCTCTGATGTTTCCTGTTACAGTAACGCTTGTTCATCTGTTGCTCTCCTACACTTTCCTATAAATAAAGGAGAAAAAGTCCATTTAGTTTCATTTCCTACAGCTCAGAGTTACACTTCACATTCCTGCTGTCACATCAAAAAGCTTCACTTTGGTCCAACATCTACATGTTAACATGAAACACAGAGAGACTCAGAACATCTGGAACATCTGCACTTTGACCCAAACTGTTATAGCAGGATATTTTCTGCATATTTCTTATGTTGGACCTGTTTGAACTGTAAACGACCTGTAATCATCTGTAAATGGTGTGAGACACACTGAGGCCACCTACAGGGCAGCTGGGGAACAGCAGGGATCTGAAATCATATGAGACGTTAGTGAGTGAGAAGAACAAACGGACTTAAGATGGCTCGAAGTGATCAAAGTTGATCTAAAACAGAAGATAAATCCACTGATTCTTTGTAAAGTTCATCTGCTGCTCACATGAATCCATGAAAGATTTATTTCACTGAATGTTTCTTCAAAGCTCATTTCAACCTGTTGAAGTCATGAATGAAAGTGCAGACTGAGAGTGGATCACATGATGTTTGAGGTGTGTCATGTGACATGTTCAGTATTGTCACACATGTCTAGATTGTCCCTGATATCATAACTGCTCAAACACTGATGATTATATTTGAAGAATTATTCCTGATGGCAGAAAAGTTTGAATGGAGCTCTCTGTCTGTGCTGATTTGTCGCCCTCTGGAGGTCAAAGCACAAACCTACAGGGCAGCTGGGGAACAGCAGGGATCTGAAATCATACGAGACGTTAGTGAGAAGTTAGAACAAACGGACTTAAGATGGCTCGAAGTGATCAAAGTTGATCTAAAACAGAAGATAAATCCAAAGCAGCATCAGATGAATGTTACCATTTCCAGTTACGGTGCCCTTCATCTAATATGGAAATGTGTTGTTTTTTTAGCCGTGTTGTTGTTCTTCCTATTGTGTTTAGGCCAGAGATGCTCTTCAAACAGCGGACAGACATGACCACATTACAAGAACATGGTGTGAGTCCGATTTGATATTCCAGTCAACGCTGAGAGACCTTAACCAGGAAGTCAGAGGTCAGCTGATGCTGCGAGCAGGAAGTGAACCAAGGGAAAGGTCCACTCTACTCAATCTCAAAGAAAATATGCTGGTATTTGTTGATGTTGATGGTACAATAAAAATATATAATATAATAAATAATAAAATATCATGTGATGATGAGATGTGTTGTTGGTGTTTGTATTTTCTGTAAATGTCTTTTTTAATGTAAATGCTTTGTTCCAGACGGACAGGGAATCAGTTGCTGTACGATGACATCATCTTGATGTTGACGAGGAGGGCGAGAAAAACTAGTTTTGTCCTGCAGATGGCGATCTTGCACCGTGTTCAGAGAGCCGACACTTTGATGGTGCTGCTCTACTCAGCTTACTTTAGCCTGGGTTGGACTCTATATGAGCAGCTTCCACTCTGGTTTCACTCTTAAACACACTTGTTTGATTTCACTTGTAAAAGTTGAAGAATAAATATTTTATTACAAAATTATTTGTTGATGCATTTTTTTAGGGTCAAATATCTTGTTTGGTTTGAGGAATGAACTGTTAGGGTGGAAAAAGTGAATCAGGTTAAAATAGTGGTGCTTTATATCAGTGAAGATGTATAATGTAATTTAAAATGTTGATGATGGGTTGTAGTGGGCTTGTACTTACAAAACTGCCTCATTTTATTGGAACGATCCACAGTTGCATCCATTCACGGATGACATCTGACATCATTTGACATCTGGTCTGAACACGTTTGTACACAAGATGCCTCAGTTCTGGATGTTCCCACAGACTCCTCTGTGCACCTAAAGAAAAGGTCAAGGGTCAGCAGCACATGTAGTTGGGACAATTCTTCAGTCGCACAAACTACACAATGATTTTCCTCCAATGACGACTTTTCACTTGCAGAAATGGTCCTGTGTGATTTCCAGGCTGTGATATAAAAACTAGTTCCTAATGGCAGCGACTCACTCAGTAAACATGTGTTTCCTTCACCAACCTCACACACAGATCCAATAAGATCAGGAAGTGGGCAGTATAGTACAATATGTGTTATTCTGTGCTGCACTGCCCAAACTAAAGATCTGCTGAAGTGTTGGAAATGATCCAGATGTTTATTTTGGACGATACAGCAGAAGATCAGACATGAAAGTGGAGATAACACAGAAGACCTGCAGCAAAGGTCAGAGGTCAGACTGGGCCCTGGATTCAACAATGAGCCAATGATCATCAAGCAGTGACTAAAGCAGAGCCCTGACGTTCTGACATTCATCACACAGTCAGAACAAATGTCTGCTGATGACTTCATCTCATGAAACGACTGATAGATGTCAGTTCATTGATCAGCTGAGCTGCTGATCTTCATCGTCACAGAAACATTCAGCTTGTTTCAATCAGTAAATAACTCCCACTACTCCCAGTTTGAACTGTTCCCACTCAAAATGCTGTGAGAACAATGATCATTGTAGAACTTCACAAACATCACGTGTTGTTTTCCACATGTAAGATCAGCAAACACACAGAAACTTCCTGTTGCCACACACGGCCTCTAAAATCTCTTCCACGCTTTCTGTCTGAAGTCCACTCTCTGTGTCGGATCCACAGGAAACAACAAGATCTTATTAACATGGTTTTCAATGTGTCTCCTTCCAAAAAGTCCAACCAATGAACAAATGTGTGTATTTGTGGAGGCCGAACAAAAGCATGACACATTTCTCTGTTTCTATAAACTGGAGTCAAACACAAACATGAAGAGTTTCACTGACAGACTCCAAAATGCCCCCACAGTGGATCAAAGGGAAATCCTACAGTGTGGCCAGAGACTCTTAATGGCTCCAACATCAACACATCCACAATGTTGGATCCAGTTCTGCCTCACAGAGTTACTAAGACACACCCTCTGCAGCATCACAACAGCTCCACCTGCTTCACCTGCCTCCTCAGCATCTGTACACCTGAAGAGAAAAGAAAGGCTCCAACAGCTCAAATCTACAAAGAATTCATGAAGTTTCATCCAACAATAACATGTTTGCCTTCCACACTTCTGTTATTCATGATCACAAACACAAAGAACTTGTGCAGCCCTGATATCAGCCCTAATATATGAGTGTGTTTGCCCAAAGACTGAAACAGCATCAACATGACAGCTGTAAGAAATCTTCTCTCAGCCTTGTTTGGCAGAAGATCCCTGCAACAAAGATTGTAGCTGAAAGATGACGTGTGTAAAGTTTGCTCTGTGGGAGTGTTGAGGCTGTTTTTAGACCTTTGATAGTTTCCAATCCAGTTCTGACAGACAGGAATAAAAACAACATCATTAAGATCAGATCATGGAGCTGTTTGCTGCCTTGTTTCTATCTTCACATTACAAGACTTTACTACAATAAAGATGCTGACATGTATCTGTAGCAACAACATCATTGAATCTAGAACAACTGGAGCCAAACCAGTGGCTCTGCTGGGATCACTGGTGAGCCAACACTTCCTTGTTGATGCAGATTTCAGGGCTTCCTTTTGCTCCTCCGTTATAACTGTTCTCTCTTCTCAACACATGATGACACAAAGGAATCAGCAGTGACAAAGATGATGCTGAAGAGAAGCACACACTTCACACATATAACAGAGCAGTGCAGTTACACACACCTCTGCTCGACATCAGGCCTCAAACAAAGACACAAAACACTAACTTGACTCTAAACAGAAGAAACGAGCAGCTGTTTCTGTTCTGTGCTTATTTATATTTGACACACATGCTTCTCTTTGTGCAAACACACATCGCACTATAAGGGTAACCTCGCACACAATGATTGGACAGCACAGTGATGATGCTGGGAGATCCTATACGCAGCAACACAGAAACACTGAGAACTTTAAACAATGATGGAAAGTGTTATAAATGACTTGTTGGCCTCTGATCTGTCACAAACAGCTGAAACGTGTCTCTCATGAGTCACATGAAGGTTTTTGACAGAAAGGACAAAAAGTAGCTGCAGTCAGTTTGTGTCATTTTTATATTTATTCATCTGGGAGAAAAATCTGAGGGACATTAAAATGTGTTTTCAACAGAGACAAGAACATGAATATAACAGAACAGGTAAATGAACATGTTTCAAGTAAACAGCTGGACTGATCAGGTCCAAACACAGAGTGATAAACTTGTCAAACAGCTGTCATATCTTTATATAGAAGCTCTTTATAAATGCTGCTCACTGCAGTCTGTTTACTAATAATGTCAAAGTGTTAGAAACACAGAAACATCAGAATGGTCTTTGTTCACAGAAACCTGTCTGGGATCCTTTGTTGTTCTTTTGATGCAGAGTTACATTATAAATATAAAGAGTTATTTCAGAGTCTCATCAGTTTTCCTGCATGTCTTTATTTAACACATCAGCAGGGCTGAAGCTCTCATGTTAAACACACACTGATCTATGGACACGTTCATGTGTTTCTAACAGAACCAGGCTGTTATCAGCCTGCACTAACATTATGTCACACACACTGAATGTAACAGTGACAGTTTACATCATCACACAATCAGCTGTGATTGTTTCACTGTCATCAAACGAGTCAACAGGAAGTAGAATCAATAGAAACCAATCATTTACTGACAGCATGTCTGATGGAAATAAGTGCAGATTATGTATGAAGTCTAACTGCACACAGTAACTGTGTTACAATAAGGACTTAACAGCGCCCTCTGCTGGAGTGTTTCAGTACTGCGTTAACTAGAATACACCACCTCCTCCTCACACCACCTGCTACAGCTCTACTCTTCTATGACTACAGTCATCCACAGCACTGATGTGAGGTCACATGGTTCATATGTAAGGAGCACAGCTGACCTCAGGTCAGTTTAATGACTGTGAGCAGCAGCTGTGTTATTGTCACTGTGACAGGGAGACACTCTCAGACACAGCGCTCATGTCAGCTTGTTCTCATGCAGGAGGATCAGGAGCTCCATGTTTGTCTTTCTGTTTGAATCATGATGTGTTTGTGCCATCAGAGTCTGTCATGAGTACTCAGGGTTTCACAGCAGCTCTTCTGGATGCTGACGAGGACTCCAACCTCATGTTTCACCTCTCTGAGCTTCTGATGTCTGTGAACACTCGTGTTTCTTCTCTGGGCTCATCTGGACAAAAACACCTTTCTGTGTTTGGCTGCAGCCTCATTCTGACTGACAGGAAGTGTGTTATCCATGAGCTGCACTTCTGTCAGGAAGTTTCCTGCTGTGTTTCCTGTCTGTGGACAAACACGAGTGTTCCAGCTGAGGACTTGGTTCCTTCCACCTGTCCATACAGGACATCACGCTGTCTGCAGCTCTGTAAATGCAGCTCCAGGTCCTTCCACGTGCTGCTCTGTATTTGTGCAGTTTGTAGTGTGTCCTGGGAAACGTAGCACACATGGTGTTCTTCTGCTGTTTCCTCCTTTCACTGAGTGTGAAACACTGACGCTGTGCTGTTGTTCACAGAGGGGAGCTGATTCTAGCTGCAGCTGGACTCTGTCATCTAACTGAATGTGTTGGTGCTGATCACGGGGCTCTGAGGGGGGAGCAGCAGGAGGACTCTGGATGCTGACGTCAGTGTATCTGTGGAAGCTCCCACAGCGTGTCTGTCATTCAATATTGTGCTGTATATTGTATCTATGCAAAGATGAACAGACTGTGTGTTCACTGGTCTCTGTGCTGCAGCTCTGATGTCATCATCACTCCCTCCTCCACCCTCAGCAGTCCCAGCATGCTGCTGTGGTGCACCCCACCCTCACTCTACACCTGAGCCACAGACCACACCCTCCACCTCAATATACACCACAGTTTTCTCTGCTGTGGAAATGAGATCAGGAGGAAATCATCATTATTATTATTTAATAAACGCTCACATTAATGTGGGCTTATTTGTTTCATATTAGAAACATTAGTTGAGTGTTTTTAGTATAAAATGGTCAAAGTCCCTCTTTTTGCTCCTCCCCTCACCTGTGGATGGACGGTGCTGTTACCGTGGTGACAGCTTGGATGTGTTTCAGTCCTGCCTGGTTATCACTGCAGGAATCTTTCACATTTATTACAGGTAATAACTCTGATTTTTCTGTGTATTATGAACCAAATGTATCCTGATACACACAGAGATGGATGAGCAGAGGTCACATGATGAAAGAACAAACATGGAGTCTTTGATTTATTTAGATATTTATTGATGAATGCAAACAAACCTGACACTGAACCATCGTCCAGCAGAACAAACCTGATCACATGACCTGCTGACCCAAACAGTGCAAAGCTCCATGGCAACAACAACAAACAGCCTCACATATGTTAACAGAGGCTGTTAGAAGCACAGAGTCTTTACAGTCTTTCTCCTGTTTGGACACAGATCTCTGCACATCTTCATCACAGTTACTCACAGACGTGCAGAGTGTGTGGATATCAAAGCTAAGTTTCCACCATGTTTGTAGTCTGTACTGGGACTCATGGAGCATCTCTCTATGAGCACTCAGTGCTTTAAACAGTGAGTCCCAGTTTAACCAGCAGCCTTCACACCACACATCACACAGACATGGAAACTTCAAACCTCAGACTGAAGACACCATCAGAAATAAACAGATTGTGATGAAGATGAAGAACTGGACCAGTTTGCTGTGGTTTCTTCTGTTCCTGTCAGAAATAAGAGTCTGGCAGCACTTTGCTCTCCTTCCACATGTTTAAGGAGGAAGTGAAGAAGAGCGAGTGAGTCGTCTTCCTCTGTGGGCCCAACATCAGGCAGCAGCCACGTATTTTTAAAAACCCAGCACACTGCTTCAGAAACACTGAGTCCAGGTGACCAGAGTCATGTGATCAGTGAGGTCTTCACTCAGGACGTCACAGCTTCAGGACCTGATTCAGAGGTTTATAAGGACGTGGATCATTGGTGCTGATGTTGTGTGAGAGCTGGTGAACCATGGGGAACATAAATAACAACCAGGCCATCAGCAGTTCTACCCCCAGCTCTAAAACCTACATAATACACTATACATATAGTTATTGTTAAGGTTCAAATATTGAGGAAGGAGAGTACAAACAACCAGGTCCAGAAGAGCTTGGTCAAACAATTGATTTTAATGAACACACGCGTGGGGGGACCAGCGCCGTACGCAGACAGCGCTGATCTCCGACTAATCAAAGCATAAACAGATATTTTATACCATCGGGGTTTGAATTTAATGACGCCCCTTCAACGTCACACAGATACATACATACATACGTCAAATCAAAACCACAATGACTTTTAACACAGTTTGAAAAGAACATTATCTCTATCTTCATGGCAGATGTTTCCTGTCAACCTTTTGACTGCCGCTTCTCCAAAACCACAGACCATGCTCTGCAGTAAGATACCACTTCTGCACGCCCGCAGTTGCAAGCAAACATGATTAACCTCTCACCTATAACTGAATGTATCTACTATGTGTGTGTGTCACGACCTCACTTGGCACTCTGTGTCACCTCTCACCTACTAACGCTCGCAGTCAAACAGAGGCCACTCTCACATGTGTTAGCAGTTTACTAAAACTATATATGTAGTATATTGAATAAATGTTTTAATCAAGAACCTCTACTAGAAGCTTAATAAAAGAATATAAAAGTATAAAAGATAATAATGAACAACCTGGTTATTCAAATAGCATCATCCAAACAGCTCCTCAGAATAAGCTGCACTTACACTCTGCTTTTAGTTTCACTTTTGCAAAAGCACGCTCTGCAAACCTGCAGTTTCCTGTCAAGACTTTGCACAGAGTGTCCTCAGAATCAACAGAATCAGCCCATACACACTTAAGGTTATAACAAGCATTCAAAAGCATTTAAGATCATAGATTCAACTCAACAGTTTAAAGTGGTTATAACTGCACCTGTAGTAAAGGCTAACTGGGTACCAAAATGTTTAAACATCTGAATGCAATATCAATGCTGTAGATTATATTATTAATGCAATGGTAATGATGATGATTATTAACAGTAGCAACAAAATAATTTCCCTGATCTCCACATTATATAGGTTATAGTATGTTATATATAAACGTAGCTGAAGCAGTTTCATTTGTAGCGTCACGCTGCACTTCATATGTTTGTCCACCAGATGGCAGCACAGAGGCCTGTGTTGGAAAGCTTTGAGTAATGAAGCGTTTTCAATCCAAGCTTCAGAAAGCTTCATGTGGTCATCAAGGAAGCAACCAGGAAATATCTGCTGTGTGTAAAAACAGCAACACAAGAATCCAGGATGAAGACAAGAAACTCAAAGCTCACAAAACAGGTGGAGCTAATTTTGTGACGTGTTTCTGTAAAAACACCACAGAAGTGAATCATCAAAGTTTCCATGTGAGCTGATGATGCTGCTGCAGAGTTTCTGTGAACCTCCTGTGACCCCGCCTCCTCATACAGAGACATCTGATTGCTCTTCAAACTGCATCACGTGGACACATGTGATTGTGTGTTGTAGTATTGATCCCAATGCTGGTATCAGTCCTGGATCAATAACACTGGATGGATGCGTTCAGCATGGAGCCCCTGAGCTGTGTTACAGACAAACATGGAAACTGACAGGTCTGTGTCATTCACAGTCTGTAACACTTCTAAACAACAGAGGCTGACCCAAGTGCCTCAGAGCCAGGCACGCTCACATCACAGCTCTCTAAATAAGCCAGTTTCAAAATAAGAGCTGAAAGCTGTGTTTGCTTGTGTTAGCTTATTATTGTGGAGACTAACATTCAGTGATCATGTGTTCAGACTCATAATGATTACTCTCAGAAATCCTGATCTTTGTATTTACTGTGTGTTGGATCAATAACTGAGATTCATGGTATCACACAGCTGTGCTGCTGCTGATGTCAGCACATCTGGAACAATACGAGGTATCTGCTAGCAGACTGAGCAGGACGTGAGACCTGTGGACTGTTTAAAGCTGTCCCTCCACAGCTCACTCAG